>NC_056734.1:346567452-346734952 GCF_019279795.1 Protopterus annectens | reverse complement strand
TTTATTGTATTGCTGGGCAGAAAAAGGGCCGTTGGACAAAGGGTCAGTACAACACTTTTCAGCTGTGGTTTTCCGTTTAACCGCCGATTCACGTCACACAAAAATCTTCTGCATTCTTACTGTGATACGTCACCCCAGTTCACATTTCAATGGTATTATATTGTTATACAGCATAAAATTAGCAAGATATGCTCGTGTACGTATTACGCATCATAAATGGTGAGTGCTGCAGTCGAACCAGCAACGTCTGTTCGATAGGCGGATGCTCTAACAACTACACTATTGGTGTTCTGCTTCATTTATATGTATACCCATGGTTCAGAGTTACCCGAACACACACCTCAACACTTCACTAACACAGTAAGCATCCATTTTCCTGTTGGGAAAACTGCACTACTACACATGCGCCATTCCCTAGCTGCTGGCTCACCCCAAGTATATTCAAACATCCCAAGTTTATAGTCCTGGGACATACGTTCATATAATGGCCAGGGTGTTCAATCAGTCTTCCGGTTTTTGGCTCTTCCAACTGGTGACTGGGACTGCCCTGTACCTGCTTGAAACTCAGACTTAGCACGTGGACATACTTAGTTCCAGTTTTAGCATCCTACCTGTGGTTGGAGATGCAGGAGGTTTGCTCACCTCTGGGCAACTTGATATGACAGCACTAAATATTATGGGGGGGTTCCTCTGCTGTTTCCCTTCACATTCATTATAACAGCTTTATTGTGACTATGTTCATTCTTCATGGATATATATATATATATATATATATATATATATATATATATATATATATATATATATATCTGTCTGTACATACACATGCATATACACCTACATGCTTATTTACATTTCCCATACTGTTGAATGACCGCCACTTACCGTCACGCATACCCGCTTACATTTGCTTTAAAGCGCCTTAATCACCCTATATCCGACTGCCATTATTGTGGCCATCATATAAAATTAGCCCTTGTGTGGCTTGGGCCCTGGAACAGGAACACCATAGTCACTGGTTTTACCAATAAACCATCTGTGATACATTCTGTATGGATGGTAATTAGGATATATGACTTTACTACAGCCATTCCACAGTACTGGCAACAAATGTGACAGTTGGGTGGTGTACATATCTATAGTACATGTTACTTTTCATATGTTTCTGATAGGCATATGTATACATTTGCAAGTATACATATTTATGAAATGGACACATACTTGACAACTACTTATATGCATGTATGTTTGATGTGTGGCTATGCGAATATAAGTATGTACATTTATAGATATATGACTACATATCTGGAGTTATACATGGCCATGTATATGAACAACCACATAAGGGAGGTACCTGTACCGTTTGTAATCAGGGGTTGTGTGCATCACTAAGATGAGGAACCTGGATGGGGTATACAATTTGTGGACATGTACTATTTTTGAGATGGCTATGGGGAAGCTTCATGGGAGCATGTGAATGGTATAAATTCCAAATAATGCATGTGGGGAGACGTGCATCATGGTCAGGTGTTTAATCCCAGGTCGTAGGTTCTGCAGGACCGGCTGGAGGCTGAGCAGGGCTGTGGACAACTACTGCTAATGCAACTTGTGTCCGGTTTTCTACAGGGCTGGACATCATGTCGTGCCACCAAGTCTAATCTTTAGAACACACACTTATCCCATGAGAGATGGCCAAAAATTTTGGACACCAATAACTCCCATTCTTTTGGCTTTACGAAAATGAGAGAGGGATATACATGCAAGGGATACCTAGTTTGCAAGCCTGAGACTGCCTAGGGTGAGACTGCCTACTAGATATGGGTAGGGGGCACTAAGTGCAGATATGGCTGTGCCAAGCTTGCAGCCCGAGTATGGGTGGTTTTGGTGGATGTTCACCAAGGGGGTAGTGTGCTGTGGAAGGGATGATGGGTATTCAATTATGTATCCAGGTATGTTGGGGCTGGATGGCTCAGTTCAGGCCAGACCACTAAGTGGGTGTGAGCCGGTAACGTTTCTGTACATGTGTATTGCACATTTTAATGTTCGTATGTTTGTGGGATTGTGTTCTGCAGTATGGCCTGTCAGGGTGTATTACAGATGTGAATGTATGTTCTTTGGTTTCCTTTCTGATTCACTCATTGCTCCCTCGTACACCTCCAGTTCACCAATTGTACATCCGATCCAGTCTCCCCTTGGCGAATTATTACATTACCCATCACCCCCCCCCCCCCCATATTCCACACACACCATCCATCCCTTCTCTGGTTGTTGGCCCACGGCACAGCCAAAAGAACACATTGTGTACTCTACATATCTCTGGTACCAATATGGTTGTGAGGGCAACCCTAGCATATTTGATCTTCCACATGCTGTACTTCACGCACATAGGTACACGCAAATACTTATCTTTCATGACATGGCAGGTAGACCCGGGTAATACCTACTCATCTTTGGGCAGTCCAGACAAGGACGACTTGGATGTAAATGGGCAGTAATTGAGTGAATGCTCTGACTATTGGTAGGGTTGCCACCTTTTCAATTGGCCAAAGTGGTTAATTTTCGGGACACACATCAGATTTTACAGGCCGACACATACCCATGGTCAGTACAAAGGATAGTGCTTTACTTTTATGCCTAAGTGAAAGCTTATTCTTGTAGCAGTTTAGTTGCTTATTCTGTTTCTTGTAACATTTAGGTATTTTAGATACAGAAATAACTATTTTATGGAACTATTACATAAAATATGAGACGTAATTATGTCCTACATTCGCAGGACATTTGTCATTTGTAATATTTTTGGTAAGGACACAACTGCCCAGAGAGGGACCTTCCCTCACAAAGTGGGACAGGTGGTAACCCTAAACATTGGGCTAGGCTTAGCAAAGGGCAGTGGCATGCAAACACGCTGCGTTTTGCTTCCACTTGATATAACAATCAACACTACAATGGAATACGGGCACGGGGTTTTAAATGTTATTTGTTCAAGGGACAGGGGCTCAATATTCACCTACGTGCCTTTGTGTTTCTTTTTATTTTGGGTGTTTGCGAAGCTGTCTTGTATGCTTTGCATTCATTTCAGTATCCACAGACACTGACAGGAGGGTTTACTATTAGAGGCAGGCTGTACTAGTCAGCATTTTAGGTTGCATGTCTGCAGCCGACATGTTCACGCCTCCGTGCAGCACTTAGACACGCTCCCTGCACTCTTGCACATTTCCTATGCACATGGACGTTGCGGCAGCATGCCTTCATTAATATGCATGTGGTGCTGCTGTGCCATCTCTACGCTGCACGGTCAGCGCAAGGCTAACGCCGTCCTTGCACCGAGCTTCATGAATTCTGGGGTTAGTTTCATTTGTTTTGCCAAGGATGACTTCAGGTGATAGCAAAATCTCTCAAAGAAAGTCTCTGGGAGTTGAGCAGATAGACTGAACTTTTATACAGGTGATAAGACAACTCAAGGGCATTTGATTGCCAACAATGCACTGCACTCGAATGACCAATCAGAACAAAGATACAGTGTCTATTTTTAATAAGTAAAAACTAATGATAGCAGCATCATTATACAGTAATGTCTACAGTACATGTATGTGTTCTTTGTCTATCTCATCATTCACTGACACTATTAGAGAACAGGTAAATGATGATTCATAGGACCCTTTCATTACTCTTTCTTTAGTATAAAACAAGTGAAGAAAATATTAAAGGGTTCCAATGCAGGGAATGAACTTGGTATTCTGCCTGACTGAGTTTCATTCTGAACTAAAATATAGTCCAGCAAATACATATTACATTATTATTTCTTGACTCACACATACCTATCAACTTGTTAAAGCAAGAAATCTGGACATAGCAAAAATAATGGGAATGCAAAGGCTCAAAAATAGGGACAGATTTGAAATATTGTTCTTATAAACTCAGAAAGTTGCTAGAATAACTAGATTTACATTAGCATAAATTTTCTGAATGATATGACATCTGAAACTCAGACATCTGTCATTATTTTACGACACTTCAGTGATTTGTCAGAAATCAGCAGATTTTAAGAGGAGCAGACCAAAAATATAAGACAAAATCTGTATCTGAACAATTTGAGAAGTTTGCTCACATTTCCCAGGGAAATAATCACAGAAATCTTTAAATAACTTGCAGGCCAGTAAGTGGTTTGTCTCTTGTCAATGGTCTTTGCAATTTAGCTATTCTGTTAGTGACAGTTGAATTTGCCTGTTTTTATTTATTTGTATTTATATTCCAAGGTAGAGCACTGATCTCCACAGACCATTTTCAGACTCAGCCAGGAGGTTCTGTCTGGTTAAATGACTTGGGCAATGGAGGCTGAAGGAATCAAACCCTGGGCCACTGGACCACAAGAAATGGCTCATTAACAGCTCCTTAATCCTCTTTGCCAACTGCCACTTCATTTCTTTTAACAAACATGTATACTAGGTTCTATCAATGAACTGGTTTTGATTTAAATATCATGAAATGCATTCTCACATTTTGGCTTCCCATTTCACCCGGTGCTTTAAAACTATTGCAGTGCATACCCTTATGCCTGCTATGTTCCTAAGAGGGATCCTGTTCAGCATGATATGCAATCACATGGTAGCTATTTTCTCTCTGCGAACCACTAATCTTAGTGAATGTTGCCCCACATATATGACTCCCATGAAATAATTATACCTCAATGCTCTATTTACCATATATACTACAAAAATCTGGGTCTATAGTAGATCACCGAATGCTTAGGTAAGCGAACGGTGATTAATCGACCCCATGTAAGTGAAAGCTTACAAAACCGAACTTTCAGCACAACGATTTTTTTTCCAAGGGAAAAAAAATTGCTGTTCCATCAAAAAAAAAAAAAGAAAGCACATTAAAACACAAGATTAAGTGGGGGGCTTCACCCTCACCCCCATACATAAATATACCAACTCTAAGACCGCACTACAGTGCCAGTAATGGCAAAGTACTGAAGCGGCCAAGCAAATTCTTTCCCAGAGAAAGAATTCGCTTACATGCTGCTTCGATATTTTGCACTTTTGGTTTTGTCAGTTCGACCAAGACGTATTCCAAAACATGCGTCTTCGGTCTTTTGATAGGAACCCAAAAATCCATAAGGGAATTTGTTGACCAGTGCAGCAAAGACAAAAATGATATATTTTACTTTCACAGTTTCTTTCTATAAGCTATGAAGAGAAGCAATGAAGTATATCCATTTCTTCCAATTGGATTTTATCTTTTATTTATTCTGTAGCAGAATGTGCATATAGGTTGGCTCTGGTTGCCGTTCTGGTATATAGTGCTCTGCTAATCTTCCTGACTCATTAAGAGCAATGTATTTCATAAAAAATATTTCAGGATGGACAATGGTAATGCTGGGCATGAAAAGCTGACTGAAACCTGCTCCCCTTCGGTAAGAGGACTAACCATTGTTGAAGGCATATTAAGGTGAGAGGCATGATAAGGGGGTAGAAAGAAAGGATGCAGTGCTAAATTGCTTTATATTCCTGCATATAGACATTTGGCCTTTCTTTATCTAGGCTATGCAAGGAATGTTTGACCCTGGAGGGTAACTATTTTCTGCACAATTATGAAATTCTGCCGTTCTGGGTTATTTGCATACCTCATTTTTCTATGAGAATAAAACTTTTTCAGTGCTGGAAGGAGCTGGAAAGGACCAGAATTGCTCATTACATCCTTATTATCTCCTATTACTCTTACTATTATTTACTCTGATCTCCTTATGCATCCGGTCTGCAGTCATCAGCCTATTTCTGGTATGTGACAGGCAGTTTTGTCACTTATTTTAATCCCTCCCTGCAAAAATTAGAGCATTGATAAGGTACCCCTAGGAATGCTGTATGATTACCTGCACCTGCTCCTTGAAATCTGTTGTTTTACAGGTTAAAGGGTGATACCCATATTTGTCAGGAGTAATGATAACTTTGGTGACTTTAGATTTCATTTATTGTTATGAATGGATACCTACAACTGAAAGGTGTCAGCTGGTAAGGTGGAAATAACCAATATATTTTCAGTGGGTCACAGTGGCCCACATTTATTAAAATAAAAAATATATGTTCTTTCACAGCTATCTACATTACACTCAGGATGTTTATATTGTTTATACATATACATAGATATGCATTTATTTATATTACCAAATGCCTATTTTTTTTGTACAAAGCCAGACCTGTTTCTTCTATTTACAGTAGCATATATGTGATAGTATGCAGATAAGAGTTTCTGTATCCATAATCACCTATACATTTGTATACCTATACAGATATTATTACACCTTATTTACTTGCCTGCCATCCTGGTATTACAGGTGATGGCCTGGACTGCATCATCTTATTGTTTTATTTTAACCATAACATTATATTCTTGTGCACATTTGATTATCATTTGCTTTATGTAGCTATATATATTGTAAGACTCCTTAATCATTTGTTGTTTCTACAGTCAATTCCCCTTTGTAAGCAGTAGGTAAATCTAGTTATCTTAAGAAAAAAATATCAGACTTTGTTCAAAATGTAAGCCATATGAAATCTGAATATTTTCATAGATGCTACTACCACAAGAGAGGATTTTACTGCATTAAATTAGAGGGCCTGTATAAAATGCCCTAGCCCCAGCCTATAGTAACACCATTATGTACGCCTTCTTTCAATGGAGGAAGTACCAAAATACAGAATACAACTTTTACCTTGCCTCCCTCAGTGCCTGTACTGACTTGTGGGCCTTAACTATTCATTCTTAGCCATAAAGATTTTTATCCTCAGCAAAGCTGCAAACAAATTTTCTTTTTGTATTTGCAAAAACAAGTATGCTTCTCAGCTCCTGTTAAAAATGGGAAAATATTAATTATTGAAAGAAGTTAAATATAATAGTTGTTGCTTTTGTTTCTTCTTCTATCATCCCTCATTTTCCTTGGTAAATTTTTTATCTTGAGTAGGGTAGCCTGCTAACTCCTTTTCTCCTCAAATACTATCAATATCTGCAGTTTAACACTTTCAGCAAGTGATTACCCATATGTACACACTTGTCAGCATCCCTGTGATATACATTTCCACTATCACTTGAACAGCACACTATGCCCAGTTAGTGTGTTACATCACAAGACCACCTCTTCTGAACTCCTAGTGTTTCTTACAAGTTTGTATAGATATTAGAGAGTTGATTTGATTGGTAGATGAGGTTACCGGGCATGCTGTCAGTTTTACCCAGACTTTCAGGAGGAAATGATTCTTCTGTCCTTTATTCCCATGGAAGGTGACTGAAAGTTGTTAAGGGGACTAGTTTTGGTTGCCTCACCTGTACAAGAAATATGTTATGTCAGCAGGATCTATTCATAGATTAATTCATAGACTGTTAGTAGGCTAATGACCAGGGGGGGGGGGCGGCTTTCTAAGTCTAGCCAAGTTTTGTATCCAACTAGGACATTGAGGCCCAGGCATTTATAAGCTTTTATAAGCTATCTCTGCCCATAAGGAATATGGGTGCCAGGCCTGGTGTACATTTCCTACTCCCCATCCATTGGTCTAGGTTGTGTTTAAACTGGGTAATAGATGAAGTCGGAGATTCATAAATGTGGAGTTTGTGGATGCCTTGTAAGCCAGACATAGATCACCCCTCAACAATCTACAAAGCACTCTACATAAGACAGGTTTGTAATGGCTTGTATTCTTTTTGTAAGGAATCTCTGAGGTCACTCTAGTTGTTGTATACGCCTGGTCAGGTACATACCAAAGGAAGCATTATACCCTATGACTGCTCTGATAAGGGTGGATTATAGTGT
The DNA here is from genome assembly GCF_019279795.1 of Protopterus annectens. Lineage (NCBI taxonomy): Eukaryota > Metazoa > Chordata > Ceratodontiformes > Protopteridae > Protopterus > Protopterus annectens. Next base: position 346,727,148 of record NC_056734.1, on the reverse strand, counting down.
GATAATGACCTCTTTATACCTAGATGCAATGCCCTTACTTATAAGTTGTGTAACATAAAAGGATTTCCTCACCACTGTAACCATGTGGTGTTCGAAGGTAAGGCTACTGTTTATGTGCATACCCAGATCCTTGACCACTGGGTCGACTCTTACTGGTATATTATCAACATGGTAATAAGCTGGGATGGTTGACTTCCCAAAGGGTACAATTATGCATTTCTTAGCATTAAGTTTAAGACCATGGCTTTGGCACCATTTATTAGTCAGAGATGGAAATTCTTGAAGAATGTAGTTTCTATAGGGGAGCCAGTGAAACCCTCAGCTTGCAATCATCTGCAAACTTAGTGAGGCATAAACCTTCAGTATTTCCTTTCATTTCAGAGAAGTAGATACCAAAAAGGAGCAGGCCCATTACTGAGCCTTGGGGGATTTTGCTAGTGACTGGCCTCTTGGGGAGGTCGCCTCATTTATTTTGACCTTCTGGCTCCTATTAGCGAGCCAGTTGGCTATCCAGTAGGTGATAAAAGGGTTTATACCTAAATTAGTGAGCTTGCCTATAATGCCTTTGTGGGGTATTGTATCAAAAGCCTTGACCAGGTTGACATAAGCTGTGTGCAGAGTCTTATCTGCATCGACTGCTTTGGTGAAACTCTCAAAAAAGTCCATCAGATTTAATAGGCATGACCTTCCTTTAACAAAGCCAAAGTGTCATGGGTCCAGTGTTTGCAGGTTACATATGTCCTCATTTGTCATGTTTAGAATAATTCTTTCCATGGCTTTACATGTGAGGCTGGTAAGACTTATGGGCCTGTAGTTACCCGGATCAGTGGTTGGACCTCCTTTGTGCAGGGGGAATGACTGTAGCCATCTTCCATTCCTTGGGCACAAAAACCTGACTGAAGACTCAAGTTAAAAAGTGATTCAAGTGGACCAGTGAGGTCATGTTTCATGGTATTTATTAAACATCCTGGGATCCCCTAAAGAGCCCATCTCTATACCAGAAGAATGCAAAGTTCCTGTAATCATGGCTGCACAGGTAAAAACCACACTCTCCAAAGCCAAGAACACAGCATCCATGGGACCAGACAACATCCCAGGCTGCGTTCTACATGAACTAGAGAATGAACTGGCACCCCACCTAAGTACCATGTTCAATCATAGCCTCACCTCAGGCTTTGTACCTGCTGAATGGCGCACAACGACGGTTATCCCACTCCACAAGGGGGGAGCCACCACAGACCCCGGGAACTACCGCCCCATTAACCTGACAAGCCTGGTCTGCAAGGCCATGGAATGTATCATCATGGAACTTATAAACAAAGACATTGGTAATCTCCAAACTCTGGCCCCCACCCAGTTTGGGTTTGTAAAAGGCAGATCATGTCTCCTAAACCTGATAGACTTCTTTGAAGCAGTCACTAAAGCCGTAGACAAGGGTAAGGTGGTTCACACAGCCTATATAGATCTTGCCAAGGCTTTCAACACCATCCCCCACTCTGGAATTATAGATAAACTCACTAAACTAGGTATAAATTCCTATGTCACAAGACGGGTTGCCAACTGGCTCACTGACAGAACCCACACTGTGAAAGTAGCAAACTCCAAATCCGACTTCAGACCAGTGACAAGTGAAGTACCACTGGGTTCAGTCCTGGGTTCTCTCCTGTTTGATATCTACTTCTCTGAAGTACAGGCTAACACAGAAAGTCTTTGGCTAATGAAGTCCGCAGATGACTGCAAACTAGGAGCCATAACTGAAACTCCTAATGATGTGGACATTCTACAAAAGGGCCTCACTGAGACAGATGCCTGGTGTCAAAGCCATGACCTCAAGCTCAATGCCAAAAAGTGCATTGTCATCCCCTTTGGTAAAAACTCTGTACCCATGAACTACAACATAGGCAGTAGTATACTTAATACCGAAAGTGTGATAAGAGACCTTGGGACACAGGTGGACAATAGTCTCTCCTTTGATAATCACATCACCACAGTAGTCTGGAAATCCTTCTATGTGGCACACCTCATCACAAAAGGTTTCTCATCCAGAAAAAAAAGAGGTCATTGTTCCCCTCTACTCATCACTCATTAGACCCATTATAGAGTACAACACCCCTTTTGGTATGTACCTCACAAGACATCTGCAACAACTGGAAAGGCCACAGAAATACCTCACAAAGAGGATTACTGGCCTCAAACAGATGCCCTATGCAGACCATCTCAAAAAACTCCAGCTTTACTCTGTCTCATATCGCCTACTCAGAGGTGATCTCTGCCTAACATACAAAGCTATGTCAAACCCAGAGCTGTTGGACATGCTCCACTTAAAGAAATCTCCATCCCTCTGAGCTACACACTCTAGGGACCTAAACCTTGTCACCACAATAAACAGAACATGCCGGAGGGATAGATTTCTGTCCCAGAAAATTCCCATACTCTGGAATAAACTACCTATCTATATCAAACAAAGCTCCTCATTAGCACTCCAAGAAAAATCTTGATGATTGGATGGGAAATAGGAAATTCACCCCGGGGATCACCTCTGTGGCTCTGCTGGACAGTGGCACAAGAAAATAATTTTCTTGGGTGGCAAAAGCCAGGGTACCTTTTTGGCTGGGCTTGTATAGGCCCCAAGGCTGATAGCCTAGTACCTACCTATGAACCTATGTTATTAGGGCCCATCAATGCAGTAGTTTTGGACTTGGAAAGTGCATTGATGACCTGTTCCCTAGTAATGGCTGGGGTGTGGTTGTGTTATGTGGCATTGTCTTTGGATTATCATGGAGGAGTTGGGGGAGTAATTTGATCTGAACCTGTCAGCCAAAAGGTTGTCAATGACCTCCAGTTCAGTGTGGGTCATGTCATTTACAATAAGCTCTGTACATTGTTGTGTATTTTTCCTGATGTTATGGACATAGCTGTAGAAAGCTTTGTGGTTGTCCTTTGCCTGAGAAGCTGTTTTTTTTCTTCTTCAAATTTAGCCTATGAAATATTAATCAACCCTCTTAGCTGCCTGTTTAGATTGGTCAGGGGGCTTTTAGTATGTATGGCTTTGTTCCTCCTATGCTTGGCCATGATTTTTTTTGTTGTATAACCGATTGATACTGTGATTTTACCTGGGTGGCTTTTCTTATGAGGTTGTCTTATTCTTAATATGAGTGGGCAGAGCTCACTCTATACAGCTATCAATATGACTGTACACACATTTTGTAAATAGCACAGTGTATGCCATGGTGTTTACTGGGTTTGGGGTGCTTGGAATTTAGCCAAGGTATTAGTAGAGAGAGGTTAGCCTTGGAGTAGTTTCTAAAGGTTTTTGGTTTTGCTGGATACAGGTATTTAATTTTTATTTCAAGTACTACTGCCTTATATCTATTCAGATCTGATGAGCGAAGCTATTACATTGGGTAAGGAACATCAGCCCCTACTGTGTTCATGAGTAAAAGGTCAAGGGTGCTTTAACCCCTGGCAGGAGAATGGTTCCTGGATGTTGGTATTAACAAAGTTTAGGAATCACTGGGCTTGTGCATTAGAAGTGGTGCAGGACTCCTAAACTATGCAGGCATAATTGAGATCCCCTATGAATATCATATTGGGTTGAAGTGTGAGGGAACTCTAGTACATTCAAAGAGATTGTATGGGTTTCCTGGGAAATGGAGGGGGGACCTATAGTTTGCAAAAATGTGATATGACATCCTGTTTATGGTGAGGTGCACATGTATGTGTTCTAGTGGGACATACACTTTAGTCTGGATGTGAGATTGTTTTCAATATTGGCTAAGTCTCCTTCACCTTTAGTTCCCTCCTGTGCAGTATCTGTACCAGATGGTCTAAAGGTGTACAAGACATTACAACTTTCTATAGCTGGGGTACTATCAGTGACTTTAAACCATGTCCCTGTTACTACACAAATGTCTACACTCCCCAAGGAGAGGAAGGCTTGCAGGGAGTAGAGTTTTTGTTAAGACTTCTAACACTGAGCAGTACCACCTTCCTATATTGCTTCATAGGTTCTGTTAATTTGGTAGGTTTATCAGTTTGTCATAGCCTAAAAAAGCCTCTATGGGGGTGGAAAATGTCTTTGACAAAATCCAAAAGCCTAGAGGGGATAAGTGCACCCATCCTTGGCAAAGCAGCATAGTCTGCCAACCATGACCTCCCAGGCCATGAAATATTTTAACCCCCTGGATTGACACCAGAAGCTAAGCCAATTGTTAAAATCAATTATTTTCTTTTGGTAACATGGCATCATCCTAGGAGAAGGTAGTATGCTGCTCTGTGCTAGGCTCATACCTGCCTGAGACACATAATCCAATAGCTTGATCATGTCTCGCTTCATATAGTCAAGGGAGGTATGTCTCAGGTCATTAACACCCACATGGACTATGATAGATTCATGACCTGGGTGCATGTGTGACTTGATGGAGACAAGCCCTGAAATGGCAGCTAACAGTGACTCTCTCCTTACTCGGTCATATAAGGGGGACATTGGTGTGGCTAGCTGTAGAATCACCAATGACCAGGAAATTTGGCCATGAGCTGGTTTGCCTTAAGGGCTTAGCAGTTTAGGCACTAGATGCAGTGTTACTATGTGCAGCAGTGGGTGGTGTTTTAGTGGATTGTTTACATGATGGCCGAGGACCCTTTTTTTGAGTGTACTGTGCTGGAGGTCTTTGTGTTTTAGGAAGGTTACCTGTAAGTGCCTCAGCATAAGTAGTTTTATGTGTTGAGTCTTTACCCTGTGCAGCAGGCATGGTGCAAGTGCCACTGACAGCCTCTATAGGACTAGTTTTGGTTGCATGAGAGAGTTTTGCCTCCAGCATTAACGTGTATTTACACCTCTCTCATACTGTATCTGTCTTATTAAGACTAAGTGGGTTGTAAGTGTATATAAGGCAGTTGCTAAAATGCCTTAGAATACCAATCTTGCCTAGACTTGCCACAGAGAGAGTTGGGAAGTGCATGTCCATGGCTACTGATCTACTAGGGAGGAGTGCGGAAAACTTAAATATTGAACAAGTCAATAAGACAAGGAAATTGATGAGCAATGCTCAGCTATGAGCAAACTGGATGCTCTAGTAGTTAAAAAAGAAAAATCTCTCATGACAGTAATGCCAGAAGAGTGTAGACCACAAACCTTTCTAATGTAAAATAACTGGTTGGGAGCCCAAGTGCTTAAGCCAGAATAAAGACACTTAGAATAACAGACACAATAAGACTTCACCAGCAATTCCCAGCTCAGAAGGGTGGAGGCCACCTTCTCCTCCCACAAGAGTGAAGGCCACAAACCTTTTTAATGTAGAATAATTGGTTTGGACCCCAAGTGCTTAAACCAGAACAAAAACACTTTTAGAATAACAAGTACAATAAGCCTTCAACCAGCAATTCCCAACTCAGAGGGTGCAAGCTACTTCACCTGGCACAATAGAGTAGACCACAAGCCTTCCTTATGTAAGATAACTAGTTTGAAGCCCAAGTGCTTAAATCAAAACTAAGAAGCTTAGAATAACAGTTATAATTTAATCAGGCTTTCTTTATTTTGAGATTAACGGAACAACATGGACAGGGTGGTTGCGATGGAAAAGATCAGCAATGCATACAAAGCAATCTTTTCTAAAAGCTCTCATTTGGAACCTTTGACCTGTTTCCTTACCGTAAATAAAAATTCCACAATTCAAAAGCAGCTGTTTTGGTCCCATGTAAGAAAATGGACTTTCTTTCTCTTCCTAACATAGAAGTTAAAAAACACTGTAATAAAGTAAGCTAAAAAAAGAAATAATAACCAGATAATATAATCAGTCAGATGACATAACAATCTTAAATATAATAACTACACTGCAGTTGCCAAAAAAGATAACAGTAAATAAATAAACAAAGGATACCAAAACCTAAAGATCAGGAACTGGACATAAAATGAAGTTCACAGTTGTAAGTCTCCAGTCTAGATCTTGTGCCACAAGTCACAGGTCATGAATAAAAACATCATGACTAAGATAACAGGAAAATAACTCAAAAAACAAATGGCAGATTCAAAAGTCCATCATGGAAACTGATGCCTAATGCAAAAGAGATTCCAATGTTCAAATGGATTCCGAAGTTTAAAGAAAACAGGAGACAACATTGTCAGCATTTTCTGAAATGCTAAGGTCTCATTGGATCAGAGAAAATATGAAAACAAAACTGCCTAAAATCTTTTCTGGATACATAAAAACTAAGAATACATTTTTAAGAATAAAGGCTGTACATAGCTTAATAATAAAGCAAGCAGAAAGTCGCATGGGTTTAGAATTTTCGGTCATTTCACACTTCCTTGCAGATACATTTGATTGCATGGCTGAAGTGAAATTCAGCTGCACAGGCGTCATGGTTGTCATTAAGTCACTATGGCCACTAAGAAGCACCCAGAGCTATGTCCACAACTTTTTATAAACCAGGTGCATGATGGAAGGGAAAGTGATGGCTGTTTTGCTTGGTGTGCAGTACATGCATATGGACCTATCGTTTAGCTTTATAATGTTGAGGTGCACATCTGTAACAGTCAGAAGTGAAAGGCTGTTTGCAAAAGTTCGTATTAACAAACTATAAATTGCTGAACTCACAAAAGAATGAATGCCAGAGTGCATTCGCTCATTTGAATTCGGCATTCTGAGTGAAAATCACACTACAGTGGGGATCGGGATGTGCACCCCTTCCCTCATTGTAGTGTGATCTTGGAGTTAGCATATAAAATTAGCAGGGGTGGGGAGGTGCAGGGGGGCTTGCGTGAGTTGTGTATAGGAAGAGTTGCACACATGTGTTGTGACATTTTAAAGATAAACTGGACCTACAACATGTCTGCTACAATACAGAGGATATTGTGCATGCTGCTGCTGCTGTATTCACACTTATGCTCCAATAAAGACATTGCCCATTGTACACTGCATTTTACTACCCATAACATGCCCACTAGGTATCCTGTTGCGGAAGCCTGTCATACTGCCTGCAGTCTGTAGTTGCCATGGGTTTTATGTCAGCAAAGTGGACCGAGTTCTAAAAAAACACATTTACGAACACTATTATAACATAAAGAAATCTAATGAAAACAGTGGACTTTTTAAACATACTTTACAATGTTGTTGCGTCTTTCAGCTTTTCCCAGTTAGGGGTCACCACAGCGGAACTCCGGTCCGCTAGTGATTGGCAGTAGATTTTTACATGCTGGCTTGCCGGGCCTAACGCACAACCTTCAACGAAGGAACGCCCATTCACGCATGTCACCACACAGACTCTCTAACTGAGAATCGAATGGGCAACGTCTAACTGTGAGGCGACAACACTATAGGAGCATAAATAGTTTTTTTTTATTTGTACTAAAATGGTTAATATCAAATGTGAGAGGTGGAGCTTGGGAATACAGACTGGAATACTGTGAATTATTATGGCAGCTTAGGCTTGATGCAAGTGTTTATCCAGGATTAAGTGATGTTTTATAAATAAGTAGTGTGTTAAAATTATGGGCTGCCAAATTGTGACAGTCTTCATTTTAAATATAATTTGTTTTAGTGTATTTATACTATTTTTATGTGTTTTTAGCATTGCCATAACACAAATTATTAGTATTAATTAAATGAGATTATCTTGATTTGCTGTTCTATTTACATGATTTCCTGTTGCTAGGCCTTAAATATTTGTAAGATACATTTTTTTATCAATTCGGATGAAGTCACGGAATGTTAATGGGATGAAAGTGCTTAACTTTACAAAATAAATTAATTTCTGTATGTTTTGGAGTTCCAACTTTTTTTTGAGTGAATCTAGAAGCTTTTTTGTTCTCCTTGTTGACTGGATGTTACTTGGGTTTTGCCTTGGTTTATTGTTTGTTTAGAAACAACTCAAAAAACAGTGTGGCAGGACCAATACCAGAGGACAAAAACAGAAGCATTAATGTCTCAAAAACAATAGAAAAAGAATAACCTCTTAATTTTGGCACCAGGTCACACATACAAGAAACAGTGTCTAGTGAAGTAACACTGCAGGCGAGCAAACAGAGACATGGGACAAATAAGACACATTAAGATACTTCAACCTCATGTTTTATTCCAAATCTGAAGACCCAGCCTTGGTCAAAGGACTCACTCACCTGTCTTAGTGCTATATTAAAGAAAAAGCATTACCATATCTAGTAAGTGACAGAAATGGTGTCCTCCTCCTTGTCTAGCTCAGCCCCACTGGCAGGCAGTGCCATACACTTCTGCTGCCTAGTCATAGCACTCACCTGGACCCACTATAACCATCACCATCTGACTACCACTGGCTTTTCAAGGAGCATCCAATGATGCACGTTATGTAATGCTGTCTGCCCAACATTCAATAATGCATGTTATATAATACTGCCTGCACAACATTCAATAAGGCATGTTATATAATACTGTCTGCACAACATTCAATAATGCATGTTATATAATACTGTCTGCACAACATTCAATAATGCATGTTATATAATACTGTAAGTTAGCCTCTGACAGAATATATCTGAGAACAATTCCCCACATGCCCTAGTTGCACTAATTTTGTTCAATGCTAATAGATGTACTGAATGGTACACGAATGGAGCTACTTGCTAACCAGAATATACATGCTCTTATCCTTCATTAACATGATAGCAGCTGTAGAGTGCTCTCAAGTAATAACATTAGATAAGTAACCTGGTTCTTCATGAACCCTTTCCAAGCATGACCTAGGCAATATTAATGCAATCTTCTATCTGTCTGTATCTCTCTCTCTCTCTCACTCTTTGTCTTTTGTTATATGATTACAGGGTACTTTGTCAATTGCTCCATTTGCCAATAGATATGTCTGAAGTCACAACCAGTTGATATGGAGTATAGCAAACCTGCTTGGCTGATTACAGGAATTTGTATGCTGCTTTGTCATGGTTGAGTGACCATGAAGCTAGTGTATATAATTAAGGGGTATAAGGTTGTGGAAGCATGGGGTTCACATAGAGGATGGACATTTGATGTTTTGCTGTTTCTGGTGTATAAGTCAGTGTGTGGTTGGAATTGCAGGTTATCATTTATTGTGAATTAGTGTAGTCAGTCTCTATTGTTTATTTATTTAGAGAGGGATTCATGTTTGGTAGGTTCTGACCTACACGAACATGTTTTGGCCATTTAATTTGATGCTGGTTTGTGTCAGTGATGCAATTTCTTTGTTAGAAGACATTTTGATGTTAGTTTCATTTGTTCAGTGATAATATGCATTAACATATAAACACATTGAGTGAACATGTGCACATGTGAGCATTGTGTGTGTGTGTGTGTGTGTGTGTGTGTGTGTGTGTGTGTGTGTGTGTGTGTGTGTGTGTTTGTGTGGAATTAAAAGGCAAGTGATAAGAAATCATGATCAGTTGACGTAAAAAAAATTTAAAACCATTTCTCCTAATTGGAGTGAAGTCTGACTTTGTTTGATAAAGTAAGACAGGTTGTTTATGTTCACAGGAAGAGGGATGAAAAATCAATGCATCATTTTGGACCAACCATGATACATATACACACAATGAAACATGCTTTGGGAGGTGGGAGCAAACTGGACTAGCACAGTCATATGGAGAACATGTACAGACTATACTGTCAGTGCAAGTGGTCATGAATGATTCATTCTAGATCTATGGGGGCCAATTCTTGCCAGTGACTCATGATGCTGCTCATTGGTCAACAGATGAACAAAAGAAATAAATAAAACAGGAATGTACCAACCATAAATACGAGATGTCCTTTCCTGCCGTTGTGCAGATAACATTTTGGTAACACTTTACCTGCCGTATATCTTGAAGTTTATTCTTGTAGTGCTGATGCATTAGTTCATAAAGCTGTGTTTTGCTGAACATATGGTTTAGTACTTTCTGTAGGACTGTCTCTCATTCAGGAAAGAAAAATATGTATTTCTCAATCTTTCCCTTTTCTATGAGTTATTGTGGCCTCAGGATAGTATACTTAGAGACCAGGGATGTGTCTGTGTGTGTGTGTGTGTGTGTGTGTGTGTGTGTGTGTGTGTGTGTGTGTGTGTGTGTGTGTGTGTGTGTGTGTGTGTTGGGGGGGGGGGGGATCCTGCACTGGAGACTATAGAGAATACAACACCTCTGCATAAATGTTTTATTACTTTTATGGGAGATAGATTGGTATAACGTGGCCTTCACCTTATAGACATAAGGTACAGGGTTTGATTCTGCCTCAGGTTATTGGTTAGGCTTAAAATGAGTCTAGTTAGCCTAGTATTCTTCTTTGTTCTGTGGTATTTTATCTTCTGATGTTTTCTGCTTGTATGTTTTTGTTTCTTTCCTAGGTAGTTCAGTCTCTCTCTCTTTTGGGTTTTGTTTTCCTGAGATTCACTATTTCATTATAGATGTATGCATTCACTATTTTACTCAATACAATGTGCTATAAAAGCACACTTCACAGACACATTGAATCGTAACTCAGAACTAGACCAAACAAGCAGGGTAACAGCCATGTTCTCTGCCCATAAAAATAGCTGGTAATATTTCTAGTATACAAAACAACATGCAAAACAATCCTTTGACATTTTAGAAAAAAAAAATTTCTAATAAATGTTACCAAACAAGATGCAACATTTTACTACAACTTTGAAAACTGCACATGGAAAATAATCAAATAAGAAAACGAGTAAAAGAAAAAAAAACACAACTAGCATAATACAGCACAGACATGATATTCAAGTCTAATCAATTTTAGATTGACTGCTAAGCTAAAAATGGAGACATCCAGATTATGCCATTGATGTAGACTCTGAGGCATTATTAAACATATCTCAGGTTAGGCACATGACACTGAAAGGTACATTGTTACTATGTTACATCTACAAAACTGTATGCAGTATTATATTAGAGTAAGAAAATGCAGTGATAAAATTGTCTATGATATGCTGTTCATGGAAATGGCCCAACAATACGACCTAATATATTTGCTTCCTCATCTGCCCAGTTCCATAAAGCAGAGCAAAGTTTTATAGAGCAAAATGTTAAATACAGCTAACAGCAGAATATGGTGTTCAAGAGCACTATAATCTGACATTAAAATTAAATATAATGATTCTTTGTGGGATTCATGAATAATTGCACAAAGCCTACATGATGTTTAAGTGTTAGCGTGATGAGCAGCACTAACTGCATATGTGTACTGCCCATCACATTTATATGAATACAAGCACAGTTTCATGGCCAGCAGCAGGGTTGGTAGCCAGGAAAATGTGCTGAGCAGCACAAGTACACACAGTGAGTAAACAAGCTTGTCTATGGACAAACCTGTTCAGCATGCTCATGTAGACAGCATACACAGCCATATAGGGCAAATAATGCATGCTGTACACAGGCAGGGAAAGTGTACTGAGTGTAATGTGTGCATAAATCAAACATATGAATACAGAAATAAATAACAGGGCAGGCTAAATGGCAAGGGCAACTACAATAGATGGGTCACCAGATAGGGAAAGTGTAATGAGAACAATATGCACAGAAATCAAAGAGATTTATACAGAAATATGTTAGAGGGCTAGGTAATTGTTCAAATACTAATAAAATAACTGATGTGAAGGTACATATGTCACAAAGAGAATTTTGTAAAAATAACATTTTGCAAAATGTATGCCAAAATAATTAATGATGGTCTGAGTTCCTGAGCAAATATAGTTAAAAAAAAGCACACATGGTATTATATTATGTGACAATTACACAAATTAACATTGTAAAAGAGGGGATTACATGATATATGAATGTCATTAACATGCTGAGTCGAGATGACAGTTTGCAAGGACAGTACATACTTTATGGGATATTTGCATAGTGTCCATTTCATCAATATAACATGTTGGAAAATAGGAATGGCTCAGAAGCCGCAATCTCCATTTGCAAAAATCAAACCCATCCTATCAATGTTACCAGTGACATATGTACTAACTGCGTATACACCATAAATAGGCCTAACACATGTATGAGGAAAATCGCCATTGAAGGGAGTTATGCACTTCAATATTCTAATGGTTATGCTTTCCATATGTAGCGGTGTGTGGTGTCACAAATGTTGGAGCAGAATGTGACATATGTGATATCTCTGTATAAGAAACTCCTGCCTGACACAGTTATCGTGAAGACAAATAAGAACTGACACAAGCACCACACTATGATACGGTATATTCCCCAGTGCTGTGTATTGATGGCATGTGCCATAGGAGGTTGCAATGGGTATGTCACAAACAAATAAAATGAATGTGTGAATTAAAAAAGGATCCCTGATAATGACTGTCATATCAGCATATCAGACTAATGGCAATTAAATAAGTATGCTCATGTACACACAATTGTGATCAGTCCTGTATCAAGGTTGCGTGGTCAAGAAGGATTTCGTTGACTATTTCTACACACACCACCCAAGAACTGCAGCATAAAAGTGTATACCATAGTACTCAATGCATGTGTCACAGTAGCACTCTCACCATGACATTGACAGAAAAAATATCAACTGGCATGAAATTCAAACCTGCATTTATATGTGTTTGTGCAACATATCAAGGAATAACATTGATGTGATGTAATGGCTGCTTTGCACATCAGTACATTCATACAAAATTGATCCCTACACTAGAACTGAATATTAAGCTACACAACTCCTTCCACAAACAATATGGCTTTTAATCACATGCGCCACAGTGCTTAGCATAGCTGTTAAACACCACATATGTAAAGTAATTCAGGCAGCTGTACTTTATTTGCCCATAATTTTTACCTGCTAACATAGATGGGGGAGGCCTCTGCCATTGTATATGTACAAAGTATAATTGGGGGATGTTTTTCCTACAGAACAGTTAAGGACACAAATGCTTACAGTCACTCAGTGCTGGTTTGGAACACTTGCCTAAGTGCTGAAAAAACCAGTACCATTGTGGGATCAATGAATGTATCAATGAATATATCAATGAATGTGTCATGGTATAAGTGCATCACCAATTGTCATATGTGTGGTTATGTGATAGCATTACATCATGTGTACAAATCAAGGAAGATGTGTCCCTGTAATTACTCAGAAAGAATCTTGTTGTATGTCAGAGAACACTGCCTGTTGCTAGGTATGCCCAAACATACCCGCACCCCCCTGCTGTTGTCACTGTAACAATAGAATGGCAATTATGTACAATGTGGATGTAATCACTTATTGGAACTCATGCCTTACTTACACAGCAACATACATTACATCATCTCATGTCCTAATTCTTTAGGAGGTGTCTCACTATGACCGTTATGGAATGCCAAGCTATTTGAATGACAGCATCAGTCTTTAATACCTTTCCAAAGAAAATGTGGAATAAACTCTTGCAACAGGAAATGATATTTGCACATGAACATAGCACATGTGTTTCAGGAATGTTAACAACATGCACACTGACTGTAAGCAGTGACACCTGTATTTGCACTATACACCTAACAGCATATGCTAAGGATGGTTTGCTGAAACACAAGCACAACTACAGATTTATTTGCCAACTGTCACACTGCACATTTCAATGGATGACATCAGTACTGTGTATTATCTTCATGTTTCTGCTAAAAAGTTGTTGCACAGTAGAACAGATATTCCTCATGCATGTATTTGCAGCCTGTTCTGCAGAATAAAATGAAAAAAACAAACTCACAGAAAGCTATTTTTGTATTCAAAGTGAAACAATCTATACACAAGTGTATTATACTCGTGCCACAGGAAAAGTCTGACTACATGAGATCCATACTGGATCTTCGAAAGGATGACATCAGCTGTGTGATATAAAGGAGATGTGTGTGCACAAATGTCTACTACAGCTATGTGGGATTCTAAATGATTGTGTAAGATACTCCTGCATACATCTACATTCACACACACATACACACACACACACACACACACACACAAACACACACACACACGCACACACACACACGTACACACAGTCAGAATTTCTTTACTGTTATATTCCAACTATACAGAGTCAGAATGGCCTCACTGCTATATTCCAACTCCCTACCTATCGACTGACACAATCTACACACAAATGTATTATATGCAAGCACCACAGGAAAAGTCTAACTGCATGTGAGCCACACTGCATCTTTGGAAGGATAACATGCAAAGGAGACGTGTGTTCAAAAATGACGTCTAAGGCTATACAGAATTCTAAATATTGTCAATACTGAGAGGTATAAGACACTTCTACATCAATTTACATTCACACAAACACCACATAAAGTCAGATGAGTATCACTGCTGTATTCAAACTCCCTAGCTAGCGACTGACACAATCTACACACAAGTCTATTATTTGCACACACCATAGGAGTACTCTGACTTTAGTGGTGCAAAAGTGGATTACTGAAATAATGACCTCATCAGTGTGTTGCAGGATGTATACTTTTGTGGACAGAGTGAAAATGGGATGTGGGATTGATCTGGCCATGTGAATATTTATCATGAGTGGGAGTTAAATGAGAACAGCTGCTGAATTAATTCTCTAGTGATGATATTGACCACCATCACATACAAAAGTCATTGTTGCATTGTTTTAAGATTAGAAACCCCATCTACCTTGTTACATAATCTAGAGGACACAATACTTAAGGCAAGCACCACCACTGAATTCTGATTTCTATAGTGTGAGATTGCACTTTATGGAGGATGACATCAGCATTGTGTTGCAGAAAACATGATGTTGAGAGAATGGTATGACATTGATGAAGACTTACCCTGCAGTGTAAAAGTTTTTCTGGGCTACTATTTTATTGAGGTCAACAGTAGTTAAGGTCAAATTTATATAAACTCCATGCACATGCAAATTGACTGTTGTGAAATTAGAACTCCCTTCCTATCTAGTTATACAGTCTAGAAGACACACTACTTAAGGTCATATTTAAACAACTCCACAACTCCATACACACACTTGCCCATGCACAGGGTCGCTATAATGTCACTGAAAGAACAGGTCATTGAACGGCATTTTGTCAAACATGCCATTCATTAAACTGTTCTTACTGAGATCACATTATGGTAGGGATTGGGAAATTAGCCCTTTATCCACTGTAGACCAATCTTGGAGTTGGTATATATAATTAGTGGGCGGTTGAATGGCATTTCTGATGAAATGCCTTTCATTGACTTGATGGTTTGATGACATAATATAGATCCCCACCAAACACACACACACACACACACACACACACACACACACACACACACACACACACACACTGACAGACACCCACACACACAAGTTGACTACTATGAGATAAAATTACATTTACATCAATAAGCATAAAGAATAGTCAACAGTAGAATGTGGTGAGAGACAAGGTGAAGAGAGAGACAGATAGACAGACACACATAAAAGGGGGTGGTATAGGTCATAATGCATATCTTTATAGTGTTTCTTGAGTATTCATCTGTCATGCTCTGTATCATTCACTGATGTCTCTGAGAAACAAGAAGCTGTATGGCAGGCAAAACCTGATTAAGACATAAGTAGAATAAAGGTGGTTTACTAAACCTTTCTTATGGCCATGGATGTCTTTACAAATGCTTTTTGCCACATTATTCCAAATCTGATAATTAAAGGTCTTAACTTGTTAAAAATTAAGATATGTTTCATGAAACATATCATAGAAACACAACATCACATTATCATATGATAATCCCATTCTGACACCCATTGTAAAAAGAATAATGAATCTTCAAACAACTAATTTATTTCAATACTCCACAGAGGAAGTTGCATTTGGCTCCATCAAATAGTCAAACAATTGTTGGAGTAACTGATGACAATTATTCCTTTTTCTCTATATTCCGATAGCACTGCATGCTTAAGCACCTTTGCATGGGGATAACTGAACTTCTGTGGGTGATGGTAACAACTGACCAGGTTTTGCCATATGACATGAGTAGCCATTCAACATCACTTGGCATTAGTGTATGTGATGCCAACATCTGCACAAATGCTGAGGGGCTGGAGGCTTTATTTTGGGCCATTTCTTGCCATGGGTGTTGGGTGTGATTCTATTTTGACCAGGTTAAATGTATGAAAAAGGGGTTGACAGGAAAGTAGTTAAATGGGAGGCAAGCAGAGGAGAGGCCAAAGAGAAAGAATAGAGGAATTTTTAGGATGGTAGTGCAAGAGAAGCATAGCTACCAACTTATTCACAACATAAATATACAGCCAATTGTACCAAATCAAATGTATCAGCAAGACAGATAGGTGAAGTGGAGAGCTATGTATGGGTCTTTATTTTTACTTTTTTTTTAGTTGAACAGGTGCCCATTTTTTATTTATTTATTTATTTTTTACTTGAAAAGAGGAAAGAAGGTTGGGGAAAGGGCTTAGGAATGTTAGGGTCAGGTAGATAGGTTAGATGACAAACATGCACAGTCATACAGAACAAACATGATAGACAGCGACTATGATAGACACAAAAGGTTGTGGGACACCATGACTGGGGAGAGATAGGGTACATTGGAGGAGCACCCACATCAAGCCTGAGAACAGTGAGAATTTATTCTTCACCTTCAGAACAGTCATCACTTCTCCTGTCTCAGTTTCCTGTGTCAATGCTCAATGTGGCGTCATAGCTTTCCATTTCACCTATTCATCTTGGAAATATAACAAAGCACCTTTTCTACATGTCCAATTTGGGCACCTAGACCCCTTTCCATTATGCCCTCCACCAGCCCTGTCAGTTCTTGGTGGGTGACAAAATCAAATCCTCCACAAGTACTACTTCCAGGGGGTACCAGTGAATCAGCAGCTGGGGCAGAGCTACCTGAGGCAAATGGGGCAGGTAGGGAAGCAATTGTGGAGGCAGCATGGACAGCATGGGTCCCTGAAGTGCTGGGTATTGATGTTGCAACCTGTGGAGTGATGATGGGCTAATCTGCAGTCATTGTCTACCTCTCTGTGCTGCATGTCAGCTTTGATAGGCAAAAATGTATGACAACAGACCATTTTAAGCCATATAAAATACCCCCAAAAAATAATGAGAAAGAAGGGGTGGGTTGAGACAAAAAAGAGAGAGCATTAGATTCACTGCATATCACATGGCTATATAATTTCAGAAAAATAAACAGTTACGATTATCCAGTCTATATTCCTTTACCACATTCAGGTATAATGAGGAGGTCTTGCTCTGTTGTAGCATTAATTAATTGAACTTCTATAATATCATAAATACAGCTTTTTATTTAAATGTCTCTATAGTGCATGGAATTGCAACAATTATTAGGCTTACAATTTAGACTTGATGCATATGTGCCCAGTGCCTCTCTGAAGTGAATTAACCTCTCTTAGTGTACCTCATTGTTTGCTGCAATGTCTTGAACAGCTGTACAATAGACAAGAAGAGAAGAGGAGACATGAATTCATGCTGAATAACAGTATTTGCTGTGAACCGCATTCTATATAATTTAATATCAATGGGCCAGTATACTTACACAACTGAGGGACATCAGCTGTTCTATCCTCCTGTCAGCAACAAGGTCCTTCTTGTGCTGTTTCAGATCACTATAGTGGTAACAATTTTCTCTCCAGTGTGTAGGATGGCTGTTATACTGGAGACAGCTTTGGGTAATCTGTTCCAAGCCTTAGTTTTATACTGAGACACAGTGTAGTCCCCCTGCAGCAGCCGATGGCTGTAGAGCATCAGGAAGAGCACCAAAAAACAAAAATCCTGGAGTCCTCAACACCTGCTTTAAATTCAGCACCATCTCCCACACCAGCCATGCAACCCTATGTCTGAAATGGCACTAAATTCTAATCTTGCATTTAACAGCTAGTGTACAAACTTGCAAAACTATGCCAACTGTATTTGGAAAGCAAAGAAAGGCATTGGCAAACAAAGATAAAGATATTTTATCAAACAGCAATGAAGGTGCAAAACATGGCAGTGATTTTTGCCATGTGTGATGCTCAGACTATTCACATTTTTCAGCTGGTTAGCACTGACTTGCTTAATGACTTGGTTTGTTATCATTGGTGTATGTCAAGTAGATAAAACTTTCATGAGCTGAGTGATACAAGTTGGAGTATGATAAATACATACAATGTATGTATTCATACATACATCACAACACATACTGCCCTAAACACAGAGTTGGGCTATGGGAGGAGTAAAAATTATTTTAATTTAAGTATATTAAAATTATCCTGCTTAAACATTTATGCACACAATCAACTGTGTTTCACAACTAAATCATTAATGAGATATGCTACCTAGAAAAATATTATTAATATTATTGAGACATTTCTTGCAATCAACATAATTGTGATAGCCATTTGTATGTAGTGCTGCCTTCCTAATCAAAGTGTTGTTAGAAACTGTATTATGACACCCCTTGTAAAAAAAAGTGTTGCTTGGAGTTGAACCCTGGATCAGCCGTGTTTTGATTCTAAAGTCAGTGGACTAACACATCATGCCACAAAGATAGTCACACAAGAGGTGGATGTTCTCCTCCAAGTACTACCCAGAGAATGGGCATCCAAACACTGCCATTAAGCTTTTTTGTGCTACAGAATGTTTCCCAAATAAAAGTTGCCACTTTTTTCCTTAAACAGGTAAGCCGGATTGCATGCCACACAGCAGCAAACTACTGCACAGGCAAGAAACAGAAAAAAATGCATATGAAATTTTGATGAAAGTCATGAATCTTGAGTAATAATTTCTCCATTCCCTTCACACAGTATGTATTTCAACCCCAGAACAACTCTGTTATTGGAAAAAACTCAGTGCATTTACAACTTCTGCCATGGAAATGGGTGTATACATCATGTGCACATCACTCCCTCGTTACAAATACCATGCAGCAGTAACAAAACTATTTGGAGTAATGGAGATTACAGAAAGGAAATTGTTCACTCTTTCCTTCACCTGTGAGCCTTATTTGCATTCTGCTAAGCAGTGTGGAAAGTGCACAGGCAAAAACATATATAACAATTTATATTCCCCAAAACAAAACACAAGCTGCATTTTCACAGCTACTGCAAACATTATGAGCAGCATGTGGCTCCACGCTAGATTCAAACCTTACATCAGCTTTCTAATTTCTTTAAACATTTCATTTACACTGTGTACTACAGTGATAATTAAGCAAGATGTGAAATTTCTTCTCTTACTACTGTTGAGAGTGCTATAGCAAATCACACCTGTACCACTACCAAACTTGCTACTGATGGCATACCATATTGCATTTCTCAGTTCATATCATGGAAAGTGAACTCTAGTTCACTGCTTTGAAATGCTGCCAGTGAGCAGTGTGCTTTGCTAGAATAGTTGGCATAATGGTTAAGATATTTCCCTTACAGACACAGGGTGCAGGGTTTGATTCTCGCATGGGTTATTTGACTAGGCTTAAAATGGCTCCCAAAGGCAGTCAGCCTAGTACGAATCTATGAATTCTATGATGTACAAATGAGGAACAGAAAAAACTTGTCAGTACTAACAAATAACAGGCAATAATAATGAAAATGCAGGATTGTGAAGTTTCCTAGATCTGTGTGTGTTATAACCTGATCATGTGCTCTGGAAATACGCATTAACTCTGTCAGACAGCACACTATCTGGATTTGAACTCTCAATTCAGTGCAATAACAACCCACAGTCAGTTGTGTTTCTTATCTTTCTTTGCCACCAACACAGGACCAGGCAATGTTCTTTTCTCAATTGCTCGAACATGTCTAGATCAATGTGATATTGGCATATACTTAAGGCTAATAATAGTCCATGTCATATTAATGTAAGGTTGCTAACACTGCCAGCTAGTCTCTTCCCCTGTCCTTACCTTAACTACAGAAATGCAATGTCAGGGGTATTTATTTGCTTCTTTAATACTATGTGTAATATAGCTGAGCAGCAATTCAGATAGATTTTAAGCAGAGACTGGACAGTATGCTCTTAGTACAAGAAAATCAGTGTTGTTAAGGTTGTTCTCATAGCTCTCAAGGTGCTCACAGTTTTATTTTAAGTCTAGTCTGCATGATACAAACACTTCAGAGAGAAGAGGCATTTCAGTTTTACTTATCGTTGTAGTCAGAGCAATCAATAACACTTACAAGTCATTAGCAGCTAACAATTGTCATTGCTCCTCCCTGCAATCCTAGAGTATGTGCATGCAGTTGTGTAGCTACTTACACCATGTTTACATCCCCTACACCAAGTGGTTTATTTGGTATTCTGGAATGCTAATGATTTCACACCTCATTTGCATCTTCACAGTGCTCAAAGGGCTGAATCAACACTATATAAAGGTAATGGTGTAGCTATGGAAGTGGATCGAAAACTTATTGTTTAGAGACAGGCCGTCACTAATAGTTACTTGCAGAAGATTGTTCTACAAATGGCTGCACTACTTCATAAGGTATGTTTGTCCTCTTCATAAACTGTTTACATGTTTATATTTTGAGTGTATTTCAATATGCAATAAAAAAAGAATTTTGATTTGAATGCATTTTTTTCATCTACTGGTGGGATATTGCACGAGTCAGTTCTTGCTGTGCATTGCAAGTTAGTATGGTTATATCACAATATTGTGTTATAATTTGCTCTTGGAATTTTGGTGCTTTTAGAAGACAACTGTATTGTGTTTATTATCAACTTCAAGGGGTTGTGCATGTGTAGCTATTGGAGGGGTTAGGCTTCTTAGATGTCCTATGGCAAATTCCACAAAAATGCAGAGACCAGAGGAAATTGCCCAGGCAGTTAGACTTTGAATTTTTGCCAAGTTATTGATAATCCTGCCATCTAGTAGTCATTTATACAACTGCTGCCCTCATTACAGAAATGTTAACAGAATGGATGTAATTTTTTTTTTTTTTTTTTTTTTTTTTTGGTGGCGGGCTCCCATAGCTTGTATGCAGTTAGAATTGTGCAGTGTGTGTTCAGTTGTCTTGGCTGAGGATGGGTGCATTGATTTTGTTTGAGCAGAATGCTTTCTGTATATGCTACAAATGTATTTTTTTCCATATCATGTCACAAAGTATTATGGCACCCAGTCAATCTGTTCCACACAAGTCAAAATTCAGTGATGCAGAACATGAGGTCATCACTGAAGCCTTACACCACCATGGATCCTACCTGCTTGACAGAGGCAGAGGTGATATGTCTGCCAGCAAAAGCATATGGCAGCAGGTCGTGGTGACTTTACCAGAAACTCTAATCAGGTGTGGCACTGTACCACTGATATCATTACCGCAAGACATCGGAGGGCAGCTGTTGTAGCAGAAGAATAGATGACTACTTGGGGGGGGTCCTGCTATGGAACCACCACTCACTGAAAATGAGCATTTCCTGTCCACTGTCAGTGATCCAGATGGGTCTATATTACATAATCAAAGAGACACTTCTTCGAATATGTAATCATTAACTCCTAAACACCGAAATGCGAAAACCATGAACGACCAAAACCGCAAGGGGTGTGGGGGGGCACAACCCCCCATGTCAGGGGGTGTGGGTGGCAAAGCTCCCCACTTAAATTACATTTGAAGTGTTTGCCTTGTTTCTATGGCCCTGCAAATTTTTTCCCTAGGAAAAATGTTGCTGTTTTGGCCGTTCGTGGTTTTCGCATTTCAGTGTTTAGGGGTCGATGATTACATATTCGGAGAAGTGTCTCTTCAATTATGTAATATAGACCCATCCAGACAGCTCAGCAGTGAGATCAGCAGTGAGGTCACAGAGACTTCTTGATGTTAGTGCTGATATGGACAACAGGCCAAGTGTGTATATGTAAGGCATTTGATGCCATTCTAGACATAGTCATGGGTTACTACTTCATCTGTAAACATCGAGGCATGTACCTTAGAAGAGAGAAGAGTCCAACAGAGATTGTGTTGGGGGGATTGTCAATCTGATTGATTCTGAAATATTTCTTAAGGGGAAGATAGGCAGAGCATTATTCTGTTGTCCTTGTGTCATTTGCATTGTGAAGCTTATTTAGCCTTCTTTCCACTGCCTTCCCTTTTTTCCACAGACATCATAATTACCTTATGAAACAGAGATGATAAGTCAGCAAGCAAAATAGAATAATATTGCTGAAACTGAATTCATCCTCAAGTCTTGGTGAGTACCTTCACAAGATGGACCCTATTTTTTACAAAATTTCACCAAGACGACCTGATATATAGACTGTATTTTATACAGCATATCATGGTCAGAAGTAGGTCAAACATTAAATAAGATAGCTGGGTGCACAAGACCCAGAATAAAAAATGCCCAATCCTGGTAGGTGCACAGGTGTCAGGACTGGAAAAAAATGACAGTGTAGAATCCTCAAAATATGGAAACATTCCTACAATGAGGCCAGGCCAAACCCAGGGGTATGATGGTGCCCATTTTGTAGAAGGAAGTAACAGTCCACAAAAAACACAAAAACTGATAGGCCAAATAAGAGCCATAAAGACAATAGAGTAGACTGTACAGTATAAGAAAGACATTATGTATTGTTACTATTATGCAAAAAAAAAAAAATTCCAGGACACAAGATATACAAAAAGATTAAGAGAGAAATTAGAGGAAAGAAAAATACTCCCACAAGAAAAATTGTCAGAAGCCTCAAATAAAATTTGTGTTCATTAATACAACAGATTTGCAAAAAACGTTATATAGACCAAGAAACTTTGATCTGTTTGGAAAAAGAAACATCTGAGGAAGTGCAAAAATATAAACAATAAAACCTAGAGATTTTTGAAAAGTATAAAAAAGAAACATGGACATGGGAAAGAAAGGGATTTGATATGATGCAATATTTATGTAAAGTTGAAAGCCAAATTAATCAATACAAAAAAGGCAGTCCCAAAGATATTCAAAGAGAAATACAAGCAAAGATATCCAAATATGGAAAAATTTGCAATAAAAAAATATCACAGAGAGAATGTGGAAAAGAAGATTAGTAAAGTAGAAGTTAAAAAAATAGAAGTCAAACTTATGGAATGCCTGAAAAGTGAAGGATTTGGTGCAGATGGTCTAACACAGGTTACATCACAGCATGATGGAATGAGGAGTCCCCAGAGTAAGGAGAAACAGGAAGATCAGGAGACATCTGAAGAAGAAATATGGACATGCGAAAGAAAAAGTGATTTAATATGTTGTAATACTTATGCAAAGGAGAAAGCAAAACTAATCAATGCAAAAAGAGCAGCACCAAATATATTTGAAGAGAAATACAGGCAAAGAAACCCAGACTTGGGAAACTTTACAATACAAAAAATAAGAAGACAAAGAGGAAAAGTAGAAAAGAAGATTAGTAATGGAGAAGTTAAAGATATAGAAACTGAGGTTAGACAGTACCTGCAAAGTGAAGGATTCAGTGCAGAACATCTAACTCAGAAAACACCACAGCAGGATAGAGCAATGGACATCTAAATTAAGGAGAAATCAGTGGCATGAGAAGCAACTGGTCATTTGCCATATGAAGGCATTTTGGAGCCCTCCACTGGAAACCAGTATAAATGTTCACTTGAAGCTGGACAGCAAGAGAAGGAACAGGACTCTGTGGGAACTCTGATGCAGTCAATGTTGAGGAGTGATAGGCCAGTGAGTTCCCATTATGACAGAGCAATGGATGATACAGGATAAAATTGAAGAATGTGCCACAGGAAGATGTTAAAAAACTTTCTATAGAATGTCCACAGGAAATGGAAAGCAAAAAATGTGCCCTCAGTTTTAAAGAAAATGAGGTAAGAGAAGAGTTGCTTGATTTAACAGAGATAGACATATTAAGATCAATGAAAGAAATAGATTGCAGAAGGTCAATAAATCTGAAAAATTCAGAAGATTGATAAAACAAATGAACACAGTAATTATGACTGTTCGTAGAGATCCATGAGATATAATAGAAGTAAACAGGATATAATACTGTGCAGCTAAATTAATAGCAGATAAAATTATCCAAGGAAAACACAGGGTATTAAGGAAAAGGAAGGGGAGAAACTGAATAAAAATTGAAGACAAATCAAACATGGCACTAGAATAAAGGGGCAATAAAAGAAAGTCATGTGGAACAAAGACTCATTTGTTTTTAAAGTCATAGTGGAGAACTGTAAAAAGAGGATTATTCTAAGTATGGCATGGATTGACTACAAAAAAGCATTTGACAGTACCTTACATTCATGGATAAAAGAATGCTTAAAAATGTGTAAGATGCACCTTACACTGATAAATTACATGACAGCGACCATGAAAAAGTGGCAAACAGCTTTTTAGTTAAGCCATCATAAAGGACATAATATTATTCCAGGGATAACAATCCAAAGGGAGATAATCCAGGGTGACTCTGTTACTGTTGTTTTGTTGTCTTGCCCTTAAACCATTAAGTTGTCACTTAACAGATTAGGTTACAGCTATAATTTGGCTACTTGAAAACAACACAGCATAAAGACTTCTCATCTTCTCTTTGTTGACAATTTAAAACTGTATAGCTCATCAGATGAAGAACTGAAAGCACAACTGCAAGTAGTCAAAACTTTTACAGATGATATTACAATGTAATTTGGTCTTGATAAATGTGCAAATACAACCATTAAAGCAGGAAAGCTGCAGTACCCAGAAAAAAATCAGTTTGGGACAAGAATGTGATATAAAAGAACTTGAGCAAAAGGGAGTGTATAAATATTTGAGAATAGATGGAGGATCAACAATAAAACATGAACATATGCGAATAAGACTTAATAAGGAATATTTTAGAAGACTTAAATTAATTCTGAAAACAGTGCTGACATATAGGAACAATATTCAAACTATAAACCAATTTACTCTTCCTGTCCTAACTTTCAGTTTTGGAGTGACTGACTGGCCCAAAAATGTGTTGGATAGATTCGATAGTATAACAAGAAGGATGCTTTATACTCATAAAATGATTTATAAAAATCAGTGCATACCAAGATTATATATTCCACATTTCAAAGGAGTTATGGGACTCCTTGAAATTGATTACATGTATAAATTTGCAATCGTAAGACTGCATACATATCTGCTGACTTCACAAGACCCAAACATAGTGAATATGTTCAATCAAAATGTCCAAAAACAAGATAACAAATAAAAAATCACTGCAAAGCCACACAAGAAGGAGCTGGACCAACAATTAGCTCTTTTGTTTGATTTATTACACTACAAACTTCATCAGAAAATGAATCTCCAACAAAGACCACCCTTTTTATAGTGAGAATGCAAAATGATCACATGACAATTCACACCAATAAGATGAATATATAAATAAATAAATGAGCCCATCATAAATTCAATTACAAAATTAAAGCAATATTCATATTTTTTAACAAAAATTATTATTGCATATACACTTTAAAGTTTCTGCATTTGTAAAAAGCATTTGATATTAATGGTTTCATTAAGACCAGGAAATGATCTGCACTTAGTAAACACTGCCATTTACTCTCCCTACATTCTAATGCAGTCATAAAGTCACCACAAAACACATCTGAAAGTATCAAGTACAAAAAAGAAAACTTTTTAAAATTCCCACATCATTGCACGTCGTGCTAATGCATTTGTCATATATTTGTTTTAACTGCTAAAGTATGTTGGTAGATTCTACTGCCTAATGTCCTAATGGTCTTGCCAATGTAAAAACATGTGCAAGAATTGCATAAAGCAGCATAAACAACAAAAGTAGAATCACAAGTGTAGTAACCCTTCGCCCAGATGGTTTTTATTAAGATGTTTTAATTCTATAGAACCTGAGTTGACAAGATACCTACATTGTATACAATGCCCACAAGTAAAAGTACCAAGTGGCTATCATGCAATTGACCAGCCTTGTCCTTTTCTAAAATGGTTTTAATACTGACCACTTTCTTAAAGGTAAATAAAGGTCTGTCACACAAAATCTTGAAAAGATTTAAATTTCCCATTAACACTTTCCAGTTGTCTGAAATGATATGTCTAATAATATGCATGTCATTGGAAATAAGAATAGAAAAAGCTAACCTATACCTGTCAATGTTTTGGACGTGCTTACAACTTGATCCACCATTTGCAAATAAAATAGGTTTGGCCGTGCTGTCACATAATTTTATTACTTCATTTACAATCATCTTAAGCCAAAAAGAATCGTATCCCCTCTGAATAAAAAACTAATTTGCCCAATTCAGACAAAAATATCACCTGGTCACTAGTTAAACAACTTAGTCAAATAAGTTGATCTTTGACAACTCCCTTTTTCATATGCTGGGAATGTAAACTATCTTTGTGTAGATATTGAGTAACAAAGGTGGACTTTCTAAAAATCTTGCTGGAAAATATTGAATTAATGCAATCAAATTCCATCAAGGAAATCATTAGCTTGTCCAAAACCTTCCAAGTTGAATTTAAGAAAACTAGTGGTCTTATTCAAGTCCACTGTGAACAAAGAAAATGTTTCAAAGTCACCTTTCCATAGAAAAACATATAATCTATGTAACATTTGTACATTAAGATATTATTGGCTAAAGGACATTGAACCAAATATTTGATTCCCCACATAGCCAAAGATAAAACCTCGAATTTTGGACAACTGTCTTTAGCATGCTATCTAACCAAATAGAAATGCGTTCAGTCTTAGAAAAGGTTGCAGACACAATTGGTCTGAAATGGGGGTTTAACCTGTCTTTATGTACTTTGGGTATACCAAGAAGTACAGCCAACTTAGGATGTTCAACTTGCAGGTGTGTCTATAAGCAGAATGACTGATATTTCCTTCAAAAAACAGGCCAAACAACAACACATCAACCTTCTTAAAACAGGACTGGATGTATTCAGTTGTAACTCTTTTATAATTAGTCCCATCATTTAACAACTCTAAAATAGCTCTCTTGTAATCGTTCAACTTCATGATAACAGTAACCCCACCCTTAGCCTTCATACTCTGCAAATCTTTGTTTGAAGCCAAATTATATAAGACTTTTTTCACAATCAGAAAGGTTGAAACACTCATTCGGATTGCCACATAAATTTCTAAATTGTCCTTCACACAAACTACCAAACACTTGCAAAGTAGAGCATAAAGAGGGATTATAAGTATTTCTCCCTCTAAATTCATCTACAGAAAGAGTATCAGCAGGTAAACCATAAAATGTGCATTTTAAAGTCACTTTCTTAAATATAATCTGGAATCAATTATTAAATTACTGATATCAGTCTTATTTGATGGTATGAAAGAAAAACCACACTGAAGCACTGTCTTTGTGTCTTCAAGCAAGGTTACACCACTTAAATTCAAAATGTCTATGTGAACCTTTAATTCTTCTTGTTGTTCTTTGCATGACTCTTGCTGGTGGTTCGGACATTGTCTAACCACCTCAGAGTCTTTTGGTTCCCTAAATTGCCCACCGAAAAAGGTCCATTACTATTGAAAGTAGAAAGACAGGTAACATGCGAAGTAGGTGGATTATTGGAAACAGCGACTGTCTCATTAATTTGAACTGATTCAACAATGTGTGAATGTGTAGAAGTTGAGGCTCCATTAGAATCACTAGTAACCACTCTACCATTGCTAACAGCTGTATGATCAGACTTATCAAAAGAAATTAGAAATTGCGTACCTTGAGGAGAACATTCCATGCAGTTTGAGGTTTTTCAGGTTTCCTAATTGTGCTAAACAAGGGGAGCCATTATTCCAGTAGCTTGTTGATTTGTTCAACAAGACTGGTTTGACCATCATGAATTTGCTTGTAGTACATTACAAAAATGATTTAGCTGGACTTAAAATTGATATGGAGGATTTGGAATCTAAAATCAAAGCACATCACTATTTTTCTCTCCTTAAGTCATTATATCAAGGCATTTCTGCAAAAGTTGACCAGCAAAAAGCTTTCATTATTTTGAGAAAACAAGGAAAATTAAAAAAGAGATAGTTTGCTTACAAAAGCAATGTTGCTTATGTAATTAAGCGAAGTAAGGCTAAAATCACTTTTGAGAAGTCTGAGCATGCAGCTGTTACCAATGGTGGAGTGGTTACTAGTGATTCTAATTGGGCTTCAGCTTCTACAAGTTCAGACACTGTTGAATCAGTTCAAATTAATGAGACAGTGGCTGTTCCCAATAATCCACCTACTTCATCTGTTACCTCTCTTTCTACTTTCAATAGTAATGGGCCTTTTTTAGTGGCCAAGTTAGGGAACCAAAAGACTCTGAGGTGGTCAGACAATGTGCAAACCACCACCAAGAGTCATGCGAAGAACAAGAAGAAGAATTATAGTTTCACATAGACATTTTGAATTTAAGTGGTGTAACTTTGCTTGAAGACACAAAGACAGTGCTTCAGCATGGTTTTTCTTTATTCCCATCAAATAACACTGAGATCACCAATTTAATAATTTATTTCAGATTTTATTAATGAAAGTTGAATTTAAAATACATATTTGATGTTTTTTCTGCTTGATATTGTTTCTGTCGATGAATTTAGAGGGAGAAATACTTATAATCTCTCTTTATGCTCTACTTTGCAAGTGTTTGGTAGTTTGTGTGAAGGACAATTTAGAAATTTATGTGACAAGAAGAATGTTTCAACCTTTCTGATTGTAAAAGAAAAGCCTTTTATAATTTGGCTTCAAACAAAGATTTGCGGATTATGAAGGCTGATAAGGGTGGGTTTATTGTTATCATGAAGTTGAATGATTACAAAAGAGCTATTTTTGAGTTGTTAAATGATGGGACTAATTATAAAAGAGTTACAAGTGAATACATAAAGTCCTGTTTTAAGAAGGTTGATGTGTAGTTGTTTGACCTGTTTTGTCAAGGAAATAGCAGCCATTCTACTTATAGACACCTGCAAGTTGAACATGCTAAATTGGCTGTACTTTTTGGTATACCCAAAGTACATAAAGACAGGTTAACTCCCCCCCCCCCATTTCAGACCAATTGTGTCTGCAGCCTTTTATAAGACTGAATTAATTTCTGTTTAGTTAGATAGCATGCTAAATCCAGTTGTCCAAAATTCAAGGTTTTACCTCTGTGATTCCTGGCATTTGTTGGAATCACTTGGCAGCATTAATAACATCAATGTAGCTTTTGTGTTTGCCTCTTTGGATGTCACATCCTCATACACTTGTATAGATCAGGAAGTGGGGCTGCATTTATTGAGAGAAGATCTTATTGGTTACACCCCTTTTACTAACGATAAAATCAACACAATTTGTGCTCTAATGGGAACTGTGTTAGATAATATTTGTTTAAGTTTGATGATTTATTGTTCCAGCAAAGTTTGGGTGTAGTTATGGGTTCTAAAGTTACGCCATATTTTGCTAATCATGTTATGGTTATGTGGGAAATCAAAATATTTGTTTGAACATCCTTTAGCCAACAAGATCTTAATGTACAAATTTTACATAAATGATTTGTTTTCTCTATGGAAAGGGGATTTTGAAACATTTTCTTTCTTTGTAGTGGACTTGAATAAGACCACTAGTTTTCTTAAATTCACCTTGGGAGGTTTTGGAGAAGCTATTGATTTCCTTGACATCAATTTGGAATTTGATTGCATCAATTCAACCTTTTCCAGCAAGATTTTTAGAAAGTCCACCTTTGTCAATCAATATCTACACAAAGATAGTTTACATCCCCAGCATATGAAAAAGGGAGTTGTCAAAGGTCAGCTTGTTTGACTCAGTTGTTTAACTAGTGACCAGGTGATATTTTTGTCTGAATTGGACAAATTAGTTAAGTTTTTTATTCAGAGGGGGTGTAATTCTTTTTGGCTTAAGATGACTGTAAATGAAGTAATGAAGTTACATGACAGCACAGCCAAACCTATTTTATTTGCACATGGTGGTTCAAGTTGTAAGCACGTCCAAAACATTGACAGATATAGGTTAGCTTTTTCTATTCCTATTTCCAATGACATGAGCATTATTAGACACATCATTTCAGACAACTGAAAAGTGTTAATGGGAAATTTAGATCTTGTCAAGATTTTGGGTGACAAACTTTCATTTACGTTTAAGAAAGTGGTCAGTATTAAAATATTTTAGAAAGGACAAGGCTGGTCGATTGCATGATAGTCCTGGTTCACTTGGTACTTTTGCTTGTGAGCATTGTATACAATGTAGGTATCTTGTCAACTCAGGTTCTATAGAATTAAGACATCTTAATAAAACCATATGGGTGACTGCGGTGGTGGTGCTGCGGTAGTGTTGTCGCCTCACAGCAAGACGTTGTGCCATTCAATTCTCAGCTAGAGCATCTTCTGTGTGGAAACATGCATGAATGGGCGTGCCTTCGTTGAAGGGTGTGCATCAGGGCTGGCAAACTCGGCACATAAAAAAAAAAAAAGATATGACAAATGCATTAGCATGACATGCAATGACGAGAGAATTTTAAAAAGGTTTCTTGTTTTGTACTTGATACAGTTGTTTCAAAGGTGTTTTGTGGTGACTTTAAGACTGCATTAGAACGTAGGGAGAGTAAACGGCAGATTTATCTTCCTGGTCTTAATGAAACTATTAATATCAAATGCTTTGTACAAATGCAGAACCTTTAAAGTATATATGCAATAACAATTTTTGTTCAAAAAAATGAGTATATTGTTTTAATGTTGTAATTGAATTTATGATTGACTCATTTATTTATTTCTTCATCTTCTTATTGGTGTGAATTGTCGTGTGATTGTTTTACATTTTTAGTATAAAAGTGGTGGTTTTTGTTGGAGATTCATTTTCTGATGAAGTTTGTAGTGTAATAAATTGAACAAAAACACTAATTCTTGGTCTTGGTCCTTCTTGTGTGGCTTTGCAGTGATTTTTTATTGTGAATATTTTGAAACATAAGGAGAATAAATCTAAGATGACTTCCCTTCTTAGTCTAGCAGAAACATATTAGCATCAAGTAAATCAAACCAGAAGTAGATAAAAATCAGGCAGCAAAAGAATGTTCCAAAAAAAAAAAGAAAGAATATAAGGTGAAGGATCAGATGAGTAGGCAAGAAATGTGGAAATGCATCAGTATAGTTGGTAGTATAGAAAACTCCTTGAAGAATCTCGTGTTGATCAGGATCAAATGCAGGAATGGTGAATTCAAACCAAAAGATGAAAGGTTAATATTGATGGCCCAAGATAGTGGGTTACATACATGCTGGTTTACAAAGTTCATTGAACATGTTGAAGAAACAGGCAAATTTAGGTTTTGTAAAATAGAATTGGAAACAGTCGCACACCTTGTTGCTGGTTATGACATACTAATGGCAGAAGGACTGTATACTGAAAGGCACAATGTGGCAAGACTGTGGCACTGCGGACTGTGCAAACATTATGGTACTGAAGTGGCTAAAAACACTGGAAACACGAGTCACAAAGCATCATAGAAAATTATGAAGTCTACATTACATGGGATCATCCATTACCAACAGTTCAAAAGATAGATGCAAGAAAACCAGATATAATGGTCCATAAAAAGAAAACAAAAGTAGCATTGATCATTGAAATTGCTGCACCCAATGACTACAGTATCTTGCATACAGAGAGAGAGATGCAAAGTCATAAAATGTCAGGATTTACAGGCAGACATGAGAGCAATGTGAAAGAAAGATACCCAGACAGTTCCAATAGTAGTAGGAGCAACAAGTCTTATAAAAAAGAATCTACAATCCTATTTAGATAATATCCAATACATGTAACTCCATACAAATTCCAGAAGGAGTCATTACTGGGCAAATTGTGGATGCTACGAAGAGCACTTCTAGCTGACATCAAAGATTGAGACAATACTAATTTCATGAACTTTAATAGTACTTTGACTTAGGAATGGGGTGGATTCCCATCATGGTGTTAGAAACCCAAAAGATATGGAGAAATTAAAAAAGACCATCTGCAGATGGTAACCACAAACTTTCTTTGATTAGTAATAGTCATTACTTAGATGTAAGTAGGAGGAGAGAGTAAAAAGTATTGTATTCCTTTAACATGTGAAATTGCTTATCATGAGTGTGTAGAACAAAGTTTGGATCATTTCTACTCACTATTTCTCTCCTTCTTGTGTTTATTGATTATTATCACATGGGATCCCAACCGTGACAGTGTAGAACTCATAACTCCTGATATCAGAGTATCAGTAGACTCTGATGATGATGGTGGTGGTAACAGGCACAGTCAGAGGATGTAGAGGTGTAGTTTGACACTTCGGTTGTAGCTGACACATTCACTGGCCTTATTTCAGACACAGTCAGTATGCCTATGCATACCCATTTCACTGAGCCTTCAGATATAGGGCAGGTTGAGGGTGACACAGTTGATCAGGGTAGTGTGGTTACTCCAGTTGGAGGGCTGGTTGAGTCTGCCCATAGCCATCATGAGGACATGGCATCATAAAGGAGGGTTGCTAGAAGTGCTTGGAGGAGGCTTACTGTCCACCCTCATCCTAATGCTGGTGTGTCATTACGTGCCACCGGATGTATTTATAGGGCCATCACAGAGGAACGGGCATGTTCTACCAGGGCCTCAGAAGAGTCCTAAATGTGGAACATTCTGATGTGTATGACTGCTTCAACTGTGTAGGTGATGCAATAGATTGGATGAGTACACTGGATGGGGCAGTGTCTGTGATGGAACATCTGCTGGGGGGGGGGGCAGCATACACATGTCCGAAAAACTGCAGCATCCTCTGATGTTAGCCAACATGGCCAAGCCACATCCCTCTACCATAGTGCTACTACTTCCACTGCTCTGTCAGTGATTGAGGTGTCAACACCCAGATGTGGTAGGCTATGGGGTCATGGTCCTGGATGTAGTCATGAAGAGAGCTCATCCAGCAGACATCACTCATGTTCAGGTAGCATCCCCACATCAAACCAGGAACATGGAAGTGACAGTCCAACTCCTGGCAGAGGCAGTTCATGTGGTTGGCAGAAATGGCACTGAATTAGCACCTCTACCATGCATGGCTAACATCTGTCTGACATGGCAGGGCATAGTACTAGCACAGAGCTTGATTGTCTTCAAGCAGACACACACATATTTCACAAAAACTGCCCATACTGACTCACACACATGCAAGCTAAGCAAACATTAATACTGATTGGGATACATCTCCTGTTAGTGGCCCTGAGATACTTCCTACTTTACTGAATGTACTGTGTTTCTTACTCACTCACACTCACTACTTTATAGTCGGTCTTGGCCTGCACGCATCCCCCACACATGCAAATGAGGATGACTTTGCCATGCTGTTTTTTCATTTAGGTTTGACTTAGGGCTACATATATGTCTGATGCACAGAATGAATAGCTAAGAAAGTGTTTCTCACTATGTTGATCATATGCATATTTGTTACATAACAAGAGTTTGGATGTTTTTCTAAATAATCTTTTTTCAGTTAGTATTGTAAGCTTGATTTCAAACCAGTGATATTGCATTATAATGTGCGTATTGCCCTACTTGTAAAACTGCTGATATAATTGTCATGTTGACTGTTTTGTGTACAGTGGGTAAATGACTGGTTTGATGACAGTTATTGTGTACAGCGCATACCCGCATATTGCAGATACCATTCCTATAAGCCAAGAATGCCATTGCTGGACGCCTCTCACAGGTATATTTATGACTAAGAGTAAGCAGGTAGTGTGTCTTCTTACACATTTGTTTGTATAATACAGGGTCTGCACTTACTTTGACATTGCTGCAGTTAGGAATCATGTGATTTGCGAATGTTTTGGTCTGATGCTATCTGTTCACAGACATTACATGGATAAGTAAAGTTTGTGGACATTGGATGGCATCACTTTTAATATTTGCATGTGCTTAGATTATGTGTATTCCTTCCCTTGTGAATGTGTGTGTGCTATGGCATTGCCTTTTAGCTGCTGAGTATGTGTGCTAACCTTTGAGTCTTAGGTGGTGAGTGTGTATGTTATGTTTTGCCTCTTAGCCAGGGCAAGAGCACATTTTGCACACCTAGCTCTGCCCACTACCTCTGCAGCTGGAAGTTCTCCCTCAGACTTGTTGTCTGTATGTGCTGGAGGTGATGGCCATGCCTGTGATCCAGGAATGCATGGTCCTGGCCCTTGTTGTCCCTGTTGCAGTTTTTTTCTCAAGATGATATTGTGCAACATGGCACAGGCTGTGAGAATTTCTCCACAAATGCCTGGATCATAATGCATTCCTGATGTCTCCACACAGCGGAACTGTGACTTCAGAATGCCAAGCACATGCTCTATGACGTTTGCAGTTTGAACATGGCCATTGCTTTAGGCTTCTGCTGTGGGTGCATGTGCATTTCTGACAGGTGTCATGAGACAGTTCCAGTGCATAACCTGCATCTTCCAGTAGAAGGCCTTGTGGAACATCATCCCTGGCAAATCTTGTGCAAAGCTGTAACGTGTGTCATATGCGTGAGACATGGTAACTGCCTGGGTTGCCAGTACAGACATTGGCGATAATCCCTTGGGAATTACAGACAATCTGGCAGTTGATCAAGTGCAACCCCTTTCTGTTGATGTATGTCCTTCCCTGTTCACCAGGTGAGAATGTTATTTCTATGTGAGTCCACTCTATGGCCCCCAAAACTTCAAGGATGTGTGCTAAAGCATAACATTTCTGCATTATTCTCACTCTGTCCTCTGGTGTGCACAGAAAATATATACTCCTTTGCATGTTCTAACATAGTATTAAGAAATTGGTGCAATATACTGAAGGATGAGGCCTAGTGTATCCCTTGTGCATCTCTGGAATGTACCAGTAGCTAATGTCCTTAATGCTACACATGCCTTAGTTTCCACTGGTATAGGCTCTCCTCAATTTCCCCTGAGTCTGAGGTAGGAGAGGCAGTGGTTGCAGAGTTCCTGTAGTGTTTCTGTATCAGTCCTGTATCACTCTACCATTTCAGTATCATGCAGTCCATGATATTTTAAATGGGGTCTGAACACCCTTCATCTCCTTGAACAAGGTCTACCAACAGCAGTAGCAGCACAGATATGAGCCTGTTGTACATACGCATGTAAGAAAGCAGCAGCAGCCCCTAACATTGCTTTTTTGTATAAGTATGACAGTGGCTGTATTCCATTTGTAGTTCATGGTAATGGACTACACCATCTTTAAATGGTTACTTTACAACTTCCTGAAAGGAGCTGCTATCTTTGATTGGTTCATTAGCATGTCATTCAGCTGCTTATACTTTCTTTAGTATACTGTGCTGTTTACCTTTGTTTGGTGGCTCTATATGAAATGTAGATCCATTTAATGAATACAAAATAGCTCACTATAATGTGCTTGTCACGGAGAGATGTGCACACGATAGCAGCACGGAGATTAGCGGTTCTTGAATCCGGTCCTTAGTCTTTAAAATTGTCAACTTTAAAGATGAACGTTTGAATATGTGCCACCTCAACCAGTAAACAAACATAAACAAATAAATATATATCAGGGTAATAAAAGAAAAGTATATAAATGAAATGATTGGCAGATTTATTGTCTTAATCATTCTTAAATCACTTGAAATAAAAATAATCTGCACCCACAGTTAGATGAGTAAAACTGTGTGCTGCAATTGTAAAGTGACCTCAGAAAAGGACCAAATCTTAGTACAATTCATTGCAGTATAAAATGCGGTGCAAAAGTTTTCCTGTCTGTCCTACCAAATGAAGACACTATATGGCCAATCATGCAAGTGCTTATATATTTATGCATTCCTGAGACTTCTTAACTTGCTGAATGTTTATGTTAATTTCATTTCAGTACCTGCCCATTTGTCTTCTAAGAAGCATATACTTCCTGTCCTTGAAATACCATTAGTATGGTGGTAAATATATATTATAATAATCTCAAGATGTCCTCAGTGTATTAAAATGTGTTGCTTTGATACTGCGCTTTGAATATGAACATATCTGTGAGATATCAGTGGAAAAGAGAAAATTATTCAAGCACAAGCAATGAATAATGCATAAGAGAACATCAGCATAAAGGCAGGATTTGCCAATGACACATGAGAGCAATAAAAGTCACAGACTGCAAACAATCAGTTCTACCATGTTGCGAGATACAGCAAAATGAGTATTTGCTGATGAATATTTTCTTTAACTTGTGTTCTCTTTAAAGATGAATGTATAAATATGTCTCTGAGCTGGTAATATTTTTTGTAAATTATGAGCAAGCTGATATGCCACAGATTTGCAACAATTTTTCACTGTGATAGATTGAAAAAGCCAATGTTGCATTACCCTAAACAGTAAAGCCAGAAGTTAGTTATGAATCATTTCGGCATAGGATGAATGTGCAATTTCACTACAAATGAAGAGCTTAATAGCTTCAGTGTGCTTGCCTTACCTGAATGAGTTGATGCTATTACATATTGTGTGACTAAATCCAGAGACAAAATTGCTTTGTCTGTTACTGACAGTCAACTGTAACTTCTTTTGAAGATGTAACAAAGTTCATTGCTTGCTATATTTATTAATTATTATTATGATTATATTTGCTGGTTGTGAATGTCCCTCTTGTATTATCCCTTTTTCTGTTATATCCCAGACAAGGGAGTTCCAAAAAAAAAATTAAACAAACAGAAGCTAGGTAATATATTGTACTAATTTATAATGATAAAACCTGTAAGTATCTAATAGTAGTACTATTTAATTAGACATTTTTAAAGAAGGTCTGATAAAGAAATTAAATAGCGCACATAATTAAACAGATAATATGCTAAAAGGCATGACTAATTCTGAATAACTACTAATGACCAATATACATGCAAAATAATCAAAGCTGAATATCAGTGAGAGTGGCAAATCTGCCTTTTGGGCATGAGGTACGTTATTTATAAGTTATGATTTCATTAAATCAAACACGTTTATGTTCTGCTATAATAACTAACTCGCTAACTAAATAAACAATTTCATGCTTAATATAAGCATGTCTGAAATGTGTCTGAAAGTATTTTTGAGTCTATTCCAGATTTTACCAAGGGGCAAAGGCATTTACTTCCATATTTCTTTATTCTAGAATTATAAACTAGATGTCAAATGTCTGAGACTATGCTGAAGTAAGAGCCATACATGGATGTTAGTAACAGATTGGCATTTGGTCAAGTAAGGTAGATTATGGACAAATTGTAAATACAAAATGACAGCTATTGTTCAATTTATTTATTATTTATTTACTTGCTTTTTGCTTACCGGGAAAGTCCACTGGGTCAGCAGAACCCATTTTTAGTGGAGGCCCGGGGAGAAAAGCTTCACGGTACAAGATGTAGATACAATATAAATAGCTAAGAAAATAGAATTCAAATAAAAAAAAAAAACTCCAACAGTACAAGATGAGATTGCAATGAAATACAACTCAGCCACAAGGAAAATAATATATACAAAACTTGAGATGAACCTATAGCAGGAACATCATTGAGAAATAGTGAGCCTATATAATCAGGTTTAGATAACTAAATACATGGCTAATTGTGACTATGATCTCTACATTCAGTGGTACAATTCAGTAATTCAGTACGCTCAATAACAAGAGAAAAGTAAATACAAGTGTTTAGATGAAGATGAAGAAGGGGCATCATTGAGCAAGTATGTACCTATACAATCAGAGTTAGGTAACTATATACATAACCAATGTTTATGTACCTATACAATCAGAGTTAGGTAACTATATATATAACTAATGTTTATGTACCCATACAATCAGAATTAGATAAGTATATATATAACTAATGTTTATGTACCTATACAATCAGAGTTAGGTAATACCCATACAATCAGAGTTAGGTAACTATATAAATAACTAATGTTTATGTACCTATACAATCAGAGTTAGGTAATACCCATACAATCAGAGTTAGGTAACTATATATATAACTACTGTTTATGTACCTATACAATCAGAATTAAGTAACCATATACATAAGTAATGTTCATGTACCTATACAATCAGAGTTAGGTAACTATATATGTAACTAATGTTTAGTATATCTACATACAGTGGTACAATTTCCATGAAGAGATAGAAGGCAATTTATACAAGTTTAGAAATAGATACTGGATAACTAGCAGAGAGAAATGGGCGGTAACCACATGAAATGTCAGGACTCAGATTGCTGAATCACAAAATATGCAGACTGCAAAACCAGAACTCTGAACTTACATATATTAAATCTGAGATTGCCATTTCTCAGACTATTCCCTTTTCTCTGAGGTATGGTGATCTTGGAGTTGATATATATAAGTTCAAAGGGTGTCAGGAGTTTTCCCCACATTAGGGGGTGCAAGATGGCTTGTCCCCTATACAAAAAGAAGAGTGCTATCTGATATTTGCGCTTCCTGTATATTTTCATTATTTTGTTTTTTGCTGTATTTTTCAATATGAAGCCCAAATGGGTACATACATAGCTCTAGAAGATACAAATATTTTATCCCTGAAGAGTCAACCAATCTTTTAACTTTTTATAGCCAAAATAGAATTTATGTACTTATCAAACCTCAGTGGGTTAGTTAAGTATGTTGGTAGACGTCATTTCATCCATTTCTGAAGTTATACAGAGATGTGACAGTTAAGCCTCCATTGTAGAGACAATAAATTAAGCATCACATAACATATGGTTCTTACTTAGAAAGAGCTAGGTCGTAGTTTTGCCAACACTGACATGAAATTCAGCGGAAACAAGAGTCACTGCTTGAGGGGGATGTTATCATTCCATTTTTACACACTGGAGCCTATCTTCCAGATAGCTGCTGAATCACCTACAAGTACTACTGAGAAACCATAGCTGGCTAGGGCACTCAAAAGTCAGTCATGATCACCAGTGTCAAATGGCTTAGAAAGGTAAAAATAAAAGTCAACAGGCTATTTTACCTTGGACTGGTTGATAACAAATATATTCTACAGCAATAAGTAGTGCCTGCTTCATGGCCAGGCCCAAGGCCATGTTAGGTGACAGAGCTGGGATTGTTGCTCATCAGATGTTTGAGGAGTTGAAAGTGTATAGTTTTCTCCTAAATTTTTGATAGGAGTTTTTGATAGTGAGAAAAGCAGTGGAGCAGTTAATTGTTTAGAGTAACTAAAGTTTTACCTTTGTATAAAGGCAAAATGACTTGGTTTCCTTATGGATAGGCAAATAATCCACCTTTATGGAGTGGATGATAAATACTGACTCTGGATATATAACAGCTCTAGCAGAGACTTTCAGAAATTGTGAGGAAGTACTGGACCTTCCCTGGATAGTTCTTTTATACTGGAATTTTCCCAGCTACCTCCCCATAACAGGTGAGCTGGCATTAGGTGTTCATTTCTCTTCATCTCAAGACAGCTCCTCCAGTACCACGATAGCCAGGCAAACCAATTTAGTCTGAGTTACAGTCAAAGCCCACCCCCCCACCCCAATGTCATGTAGCTAGGAGAATGTCAGATGATAGGAAAGAGTTAACAGAGAAGCAAAATATATGTATGAGATTTTAATATCAAAGAAAATTGCAGTAAGTACAAAGCATAGAAACATAATACCACATGAAAAAGGCAACTGGATGAAATGTGTTAACCCATACATAATGTAGAGGAACTGTAAAGTTCTTGCTGGAATTCTGAGGGGTGTAACTGTGTCACTTAAAACAGTCAGCCTGAAAGTGCAAATACATGGGAAGCAAAGACTGAGGTTGATGATCCTTGTAGTATTTCCTTTTCTTTAAGGCACAGCAATCTTAAGATTAGTGTACATAAGCTTAAGAAGTACGGGGGTTCCCTTCCCATATCAGGGTCTGTAAGGAAATGAAGCTCCCCTTACAAAAACCCTTTAACGGCATTAAATTACTCAGTTTTAGGCAACAGCAAACCCAGCAATCACTTGGGGCCTCCTCGTCCTGCTGCCAAGAGGGAGGGTTGGGGATTTTAAGAAGAGCACAATCTTCTGATCTTCACATATGTTTTTCTCCTTCAGGGGGTTTCACAGAGTTTTTTAAATACTGTCAGGACTCCACATAGTATAACTTTCAGCTTTGCTTAATAATTTTGGGCAAAATCAAATATAACTGACAGATAGAGGCTCAAAATCAGGAGCATTTTTTTTAAATTTTGCTCTAATTCACTTAAAAACTAATTAGAATATAACAGGTTTTGTATCAGCATGCATGTTTGAGCAATAAGAAGCATGAAATTCTAATGTCTGGCATTACTGACTTATCTTCCTGAATGATTTTCGAGGAAATTAAAGAAGTTATGAGGGAAAAGCCAAACACATCAGGCAAAAATCAGGGATATTCATTGAAATAAGGGATAGTGACAGATATGCATTACTTCTGAATGAGGTGAATAAAATTGACTTACCTCTGCTGTTGTCTGCCCACTAAATAACAGTCACTGATCTGGTGTGGCAGTAGTTTTGTCACTTAATGCATTGTTGTTTGCTGAAATAAGTGTAAAATTTGTATTGCTGTGGCTATATATGTGAATGTGTGTGTGTGTGTGTGTGTGTGTGTGTGTGTGTGTGTGTGTGTGTGTGTGTGTGTGTGTGTGTGTGTGTGTGTGTGTGTGTGTGTGTGTGTGTGTGTGTGTGTGTGTGTGTGTGTGTGTGTGTGTGTGTGTGTGTGTGTGTGTGTGTGTGTGTGTGTGTGTGTGTGTGTGTGTGTGTATATATATATGTATACATATATATATATATATATATATATATATATATATATATATAGGGTCCAATGTGAAAGTAACATGTTGCCCATAATTACTTTCACTTTCTATCACAAACAGCAATCATCACATCATTGTCACTATGCTTACATATGCACATAGCAAGGGGTTGCAGTGTATTTAACAGTAACACATTGGTCATAATTTCCTTCCCTTACCATCACAAATATAAAACTTGCACATGATAGCATGCTCCCCCGGATTCACTAATCTTCCATGCAGGACTACCTTAGTCCTGCATGGAAGCGCCCGTTTAGGAGGAGGATGGCAGCGTGCCATGTATATTAATGAAGGCATGCTGCCTGACCTCCTAGGCTTACATGGAGCATGTACGAGTGCAGGGGGCATGTCTGAAAGCAGAGCTCTCAGAATAAACATGCCCCTGCAATGAAAAACAGCACAAAGTGGAAATAAATGAGCAAGACTGCTCATAGGTGTTTGCATATCCCCACCAACAGTCCCCCATATGCACAACAGCAACAGGACATAAAAATCAAAAGAAGAAACCCCTTTATTTATTTTTTTAAATCCAAGTACAGCTAACCATAGGTGTGCATGTGTGCCCATTGTTTAGCTATGGTTAAAGCAGCTTAAAAGGCTGAAGAGGATAACAAGGAAGATATATGTAAATGAAGCAGCACAGCAATAATGTAGTGGGCAGAGCATTTGCCTAACAAGCAGGCATTCCAGGTTCGAGTCCCTCTGCAGCACAGTCTATTTTATATGGCAAAGCATGGTATAACCAATATTTTTATTGCAAAACCCACTAAATAACATATATTTATGAACTGGATTACTGCCGGAAATGCACATGTAAAGAGTCAGTGTCATAATGAATAAAGCAGTAGTAAGGAGATGTAAGCATATGTAAGCACTAGCAAGCATGTTTAAGTGCATTTGTATGGGGCTAAGTATTGCCTACACAGATTAAGAAAAGTAGACGCTAACTGAGTGTAATAAACTATAACCTGAAATAAGCAGTGCTTACCACTGCTCAAACCCATGCAAACCCACTTACAACTGCTTTAAAGTGCCTTAATCACTCTGTATCCAATGGGCCTTTATCTGCCGAGCAACAAAATAAGCAGCCATGCAGGTCTCGAACCCTGAACCCTATACACCATAGTGCTAGTAACTATTCACCAAGCCATCACAGAAGTACAGAAGAATGAGGTAGTAGTACACATGTCCTCACCATAGTATAATCAAACTGAACCTGTGAAAGGCATCAGTATACAGTCATATGTGCCATAACTGACTACATAACATAAATATGTGAACTAGAGTACAGCAGTAAGCCCAGAAGTGAGGTGTACTTGTAATAGAGTGTCAAAGTCCCCAATAAAACACAAGGACCCCACAGAGGGTACTAGGCATACATATAAGGTTTAATGAATAATAACACAATGCCAAAAAGGCATTATAATGAATGTCTAGTGTAGGCAAAACCAAGCATTGCACAGGCCAGGTTAAAAGGTGTGAGCAATGTGTAGACCAGCTAACGCTTTGTCCCCAGGGGTATACCCCTTTAAACAATGCCAACTTTAGGTAAGCAGATTTGCCCATAGCTTAGCCTTTACAAACCGGTCAATCATGGAAAAGTGCGGGAAATCGGCCCTACTTAAACCCAAGAGGTGGGAATACAGCTCATAACTTGTTGTAGCTTCCTCTTGCAGGCACTATGGCAGTAACGGGAGAAGGAGTGCGCTTCTGGGTGCAGTGCTGGTGCATCCAGGAGTCCAAAGTCATGGCTGGACTCCTAGTTAAAGACCATGCACAGAGACTGCTGCAGGGCCAGTCCCAGGGTTCCCAATATATGGCGGAGGCCTGGGACCGACTCACCCATGACCTCACCAGTGCCACTGGCATACCCTGAACTAGTGACCAGGTCAGGCACCACTATGCCGACCTGAAGCGGTGGAAGGGGGACCTCTTGGAAGAGTGGCTCCAAGAGGCAATAGCATCAGGGGATGTCCCAGCCATGTGTATCAGTCCACTACCTGTTTAATAATTGCCAGCTCAGGTATATCATGGATAGGTATGGCTAAATATTCCTCTTATGTCCCCCACAGCTGCAAAGGAGTGGGCCACGAATTAAAAGGCCCACATCTGCCACCTGGCGCCGTTGCGATGTGAGGCAGGTTAGTAATACTCATACTTTTACTTTCATAGGAAATAAAAATAAAAGTAGTAGTAAAGTAATTGCTAGTATAAAACCTGCATTGTTCAAGACAAGTACTGCATACACTAGAGAATATGGCAGGAAGAGTCTCATATTATTAGTATGGCAATAAAAGTGTAATATCCTGACAAAGCAGGTCTAACTGCTGGACTGTATGTGTATATTCTGGTATCATATGGTAATGTAGATTTGCAATCATGTAATAGTACTGTAGTATTAAGCACTGTTACCCACACCATGCACCATAACGTGAATGTGTAGGAATGCCTGTATATGACAGGTGTAATCCTCAGAGCCATTTAGTACAACTGAGAGACACATAGACTGTAAACAGGGGAAATGCAGACAATAAAACCCAAATAGTACATGCAACTGAGATGTGAACTGTTGCTTTATTAGCACACACAGGCATGGTTTGAATCCTGCCAGTGGTAGTAGTCTGCAAACAGAATTATACACAACTGTACAGATATGTACACCCCAACCTGTTAAGCTGTGGTCAGACTGTGTACAGTAACAGAATGATGTATGTGCATAATACTAATATGTAATCTAGAACCTTGTCTGGCAACAGTCAGGTAGTGCTAACAAACATTGTTCCCACAGTTACATTGGATACGAACACTGTGCTGTGAAATACAGACCAATATAACCTGTACTGGTACCGTCCACCTTGGTATTGTAGGGGATTGTGAGTGTTACAGTTTCTCTGAATAATAAAGTATCATTGGTCACTGTCACCCACACTGTGCTACATAATATAACTGTGTAGTAAAGCATGTATATGTGTGTGTCAGGTCACTAAAGGTAGAAGA
The DNA here is from genome assembly GCF_019279795.1 of Protopterus annectens. Taxonomy (NCBI): domain Eukaryota; kingdom Metazoa; phylum Chordata; order Ceratodontiformes; family Protopteridae; genus Protopterus; species Protopterus annectens. The sequence goes on along the minus strand of NC_056734.1, from coordinate 346,683,516 downwards.
GGGCAATATTCTAGATATGTCCAGGCATACCAGCATGTGGTCAACACATGGCCAGAATCTGTGCAGGAAGAGTTGGATAGCATAGTGCAAAACATCAACCCAGAATCTGTCTGCATGTGTACAAACAGTTAGTCAGTGTTAACAAATATTCCCTCCACAGGTATACCTGGTAAGAGGTGTATACTGCAGGTAAAACCGGTTCATGTGTAATGATGTTGACAGCCATATCAGTGTCCATTATAGATGTATAGAGTAGTGTAGTAAGACTTGTAAGGTTCAGATAACAGCACTAACTAGGAAAGTAATGTGGAGTACAGGAATATACTACTAGTTAATTGACATCTTTCCCCCCCCCCCACCTAATCTCCAACAATAATCAACATACCCACCCCAACTGGTATGTACTGACTCTGATAATGGCCAATCATTTGATAAATATTCTAATAGTTCCCATGCATGTGCCATACTGAATTATTCCAACACTGTTGGCATGGTGCCATGCTTTTCTTATTACCACTGCGGCCCCATATATGAATGTGTTCTGTTTGCTATGTAACTGTTCCGTATCTGGTGTCTGGGTTAATGGGAATATCTATGCATGCTGTTATACCTAACACTGGAATGTGGTGACTATTACTAACCCATATATGATGTTGAAATCTAAACACTATAGCATGCTTGGAAAGGCTGGTCCCAGTGGACCCACCTGTCCCACTTCAGCTGGTCAAGGCACTGGGCACCAGCATATCTTGAGCCCAGCCCCGCACCTCCCTGTCCATTGGTCCTGTACCACCTTCAGGTGGAACCACCTCAGGAGATGGGGCTCGCCCCCCTAGGAGTGGGCGTGGACAGGCACCTGTCACCCATCGCCAGGTCGGGGTTGTAGTGCATAGAGTTATCAATGACCAGGTCAGTGATCTTCTACGCTAGCTTGAGGGCCGTGTGTCATGATTAGAGAGTCAGCCTGGCTCTGAGGCTCAGCCTCCAGCACAGCCACCTTCGGGGCTGTGAAGGTGCAGTGGGGACTACCCATGGGTGGGGACCTCAGTTCCACTGTTGCCACTAGGGGGCTTGTGGGCTTCCAATATCCCAACACCCCTCCCCATCAAGGTGTTTACCCCCATATGTGTCATATACTGCCCCTGTATGCATCTTGTGTGTCTTGTCTGTTAACCTATCCAATTTACCTCCCCAAATATACCTACTACCCCTCCCCAACATCCCCCTCCTACCTGAAAAAAAAAGGCAATCTGTTCCCGCAAAAAAATCTCGCCTAATACATAGCTGTCCATTTTGCACACATGTCCACTGGACACATATAATCTGGTCTAATTGGCATCACAACAAATTGTTGTTGTCCTCATCCCTCTCCCAGGGGTTTGAGTGTCCAAACCTACCTCCAAATTAAGTGTATATGCACAGCTGTTGCTGTAGAAGAAATGGGCAGCTTTGGACCCTCCCTACATCCTTCCTCTACATCCCTAGCTATTTTCCCTACTGTCTTTCCCTCACTTTCCTATCAACGCTTTTTCTTTTCTTTTAAAGAAATTAGCATGGGGTAAGTGTGAGTAAGCGGTTTTAAGCAGCAGTAAGTGGGTTTAAGCCTGTTTGTATAGGGGTAAGCACTGCCCACACAGGTAAAGCAATGTAGAAGCTAACTGAGTATAAGAAACTGCAACTGGAAGTTAGCAGTGTTTACCTCCACGCAAACCCACTTACAACTGCTTTAAAGTGCCTTAATCACTCTGTATCCAACGGCCCGTGTTCTGCCCAGCAACAAAATAAACAGCCTCTGCAAGGCTCAAACCCAGGACCCGGAAAACCATCGACAAAGGGATCTACCACTAAGCCATGACAAATATACATAAATCTGATGTTATCACAAACATATCCAGCACAATCATTCAACAGTAGAGGAAATGTAGTAATATCATACCCCACAAACTCTTAATGCAAGAATTCTGGTCAAAGTGTGCCAAAATGTGGGTACAAATAGGGATATATATGTCAAATATTGTTCTCATATGCTTAAAACATTGCTAGTTAAACATATTTGTATTAAAGCACATATTTTGAAGGAGTTGAAGTCTGAAACATAAAGGTGTCGTCAGTAGTTACTGACTTCAGTCCTGAGATCATCCATGTCAATTGCCAAGAGAATGAGGTGCAGGCCAAATTATGAGCCAAATATGCATGGATATATGGACAAATATATATCTGTAAATGTAGACAGATAGACAGCTATATGTATATATATGTATGACACAAATAATTATATAACATCAATTGTATATAGCTAGATGTGTTCATATGTATGTATGTGTGTATATATATATATATATATATATATATATATTATATATATATATATATATATATATATATATATATATATATATATATATATACAAATATATATATATATATATATATATATATATATATATATATATATATATATAAGCGTATGTATTACCTCATAGTACGATGAAAATAGCGAACGCTATTTCATTGTATCGATAATGTGTAAACTACAAAATATTGAACATATGGAGCAGCAAATTTTTTTCCCAGGGAAAAAATTCGCTACTCCACAAACAAAAAAAACAAAACAAAAAAAACAAAAAAAACCCCCAAAAAAAACATAAACACAAAGATAAGTGGGGGCTTCGCCCCTGCACCCCCCACTCCCACTTAAATATACCAACTCAGAGATCACACCATAGTGGAGGAAATGGCAAAATCCTGAAGATGGCCCACCAAATTTTTTTCCCTGGGAAAAAATTTGATGTTCCATGTCTTCGCTATTTTGCCATTTCGACAGTATCGGATTGACTAAATAGCTTTTGCTATTTAGTCCATTTGATACGCTAATATAGATCCATATATAAATATATATATATATATATATATATATATATATATATATATATATATATATTAATATAAAAATAATGTCCCTTTATGGAAGGAGCAAACGCACTGCAAAACTCCACAATAACTGTAAGAATTCGTAAACTCAGTTAAATATAAAACATAACAGACTTTATTGGTAGAACGTAAGCGCTTTTGCGGATACCAGTTCCGCTTCCTCAGACGTACTTAAACAAAATGCTTCCAACTTCTTATATAGTACATCATATCTAATGAATTATCAATTAGTCAATTATTCAATCATCAAATATTAACCAATTGTCTTCACTAACAATAAAAACATATATATATTCAAACATAACCCCCCTTGAATAAAATAGTACATCTGACATAACGTTTAAAAATGTGTAATAGGTTATGCATCACAAAAATACAAACATAGAATCTAAAATGCAATGCATATCCAAGCAATCTCAATACATTTCATAGAAATATAGCAAGCACAAAATATCAGTCATGCTAGTTAAAGAATTATTGCTCACTACTATAGCTGATATTAAAATAAATAAATTTACATCCCAGACCCACATATATCTACATGTAAAACGCTATGGGATATGATGACACAGAAAAAAAAAATGATTTCAAATGCCTATAAATTCATTATCTCACTTAGGCACACTAAAGAAGCTATTCACTCCAATTACTGGACAAAACAAGATCATACAATTACCTCCAATACAATTGCACAGGCAATTCAGAAATTCTCCAAAGATATTCTCCTTCAGAATCTCAGATATACTCAACTTATGATCCTAAATAATGCATATTTTACGTCCTCAATATTAAATAAGATGTACAAAGAACTCCCACCTCACTGCCAATTCTGCCTCTCCAAAGAAGCTGATATTATACACATATTTTGGAGTTGTAAATGTACATACAAACTCTGGTGTGCCTTAAGAGTCAAATTAGAGAAAATGGGATATGAAAAATCAACCTTATCTTGGAAATTTGCTCTCCTACACATACCCCCACTAGGAATGAATAATAATCATATGCACATCCTAGTAACAAAATTTATGCTAATAAAATATTACATCACCCTAAATTGGAAGGACAGGTCCATAATAACATGGGATGGATTTAAGCAAACAGCTAGGAAACAGCTTTTAGCACATAAATATATATGGTATTCCATGAGGAATAAAAGGACCCAGAAGGACACTTGGAAACTGATATCTGAACACATTCTGTCATGATTGTACTTCATAACTCTGTATGCAACATAGGTTGATATATATGAGATTTGTATATAGGTTATTTCTGTATATAGGCTCTATGTTTTTATGGCTGTGTGTTGAGTGTTATTGTTTATTTTCTGTTAAATTTTTTTCCTGTTTTCATTTTGTTTTGATATAACCCTAATAAAAAGAAATTTAAAAATAAATAAATAAATAAATTTGATATGCATTTGTTGAAACTAATCTAACATATATGCTCCCTCATCTTATATATAGTTGTATACACAAATAATTTGTTATATAGATCACATATATGTATGTACATAGAAAATGTAGGCAAAGATGTTAATAGAAATAATAAAAAATAATAAATTATTAATAGAACCATATCTTATATACATATAACTTGATTAATCATGATATACTAATATATTTTGAAATATCTATCTGAGTGTTCTAGCTTTGAGCAGAGGTTTGAGGGAGATGCTATCATTAAGCCCTCTTCCTCTATGTGCAGCAAGCCTAAGTATCCACTTAACCTCAGCCTGTTCCATCAAATTTACTATATTACCTAACCTGATATTATCAACCTGCACATGCAGTACTTGAAACTGAAAAACGTGGTCTCTACCCATACGCCAAGGCACTATAGTCCTGTTCTCTCAAAAGACAATATGCATGATCCCTTATGCGTTCCCTGAGGGTCCTGTTGGTTTTACCAACATAAAAACTGAAACACACTAAGCAATGGGCTACATAGACCACGTTCTTAGTGTTACAAGTACTGTCATTCCGAAGCTCCCACAGATGGCCAGTATCAGGGTGTTTAAAAAAGCATGACTCATCTATGGCACTACACTGTGCACAATTCCCACACATCTTTGTTCCCATAGGTCTTTCTTTGGGTTCTGTAGGATTGGACATACTCATATCACGAAAGCACAATTGCTGCTTAAGATTTTTCATATTTCTATAAGTGAAGGTTGGGTAACTCCCTACCAAATTTCTAACTCTGTCATCTACCAAAAGTATGTTCCAATTTGATATAATGGCCTCTCTGATTTTATCAATGTTATTACAGTAAGAAAGTATCACAGACTCTTTCCTAAATGGAGTAGTTCCTGCAGTGGGTTGAACATCCCTTGAGGAATAATAAGGTTTGGCTTTCGTATGCCTCAACTTACTTACTTATGTATAGATCTTATTGACTTCTTGTTGAAAATAGCCCCTATCCATGAGGCCTTGCTTACTGAATTCCTCACTCACTAGTGTATCATCACAGCATAACCTTGATGTCCTCATAGCCTGCCCTTTAATTATGTTATTAAACACCACAGGATTATGCATACTTGTTCTATGCAGAAAAGCCGGTCTATAACATGGCTTTCTATAGACCTTGGTCTTGTAACAATTATTCTGACGGTAAACCGTTACATCCAAATAATTGATCTTAACTTCTGAAAATTCTAAAGTAAACCTCAAAAACGTATTCATGCTATTGACCTGTCGAAAAAATGAATTAAGTTTTTGATCCGTGCCCTTCCGCAAAAAGAAAAGGTCATCAACAAAACGCCTGTAAAAAATAATGTTGGGATGATTGAGCATAGTCGTTTTCTCCCATGCCACCATGACCAAGTTGGCATAGGTGTTAGCACAACTTGTACCCATGGCTACACCTTTACTTTGCTTGAAACATTTATCTTGGAAGAAAAATACATTACATTCCAACACTAGCTCTAATAACAGGCAAACAAAGTCTACCTTTCCTGACTCCATTAGATTTTCCTCAATCAACAATTTCTTCACTATACCTATACCCTGTTCATTAGGAATACATGTAAAAAGTGATTCAACATCCATCGTTGTTAATAATAAACCTTCAAAGGTATCAAAATCTGATATACAAGAGTATAGATCAGTTAGAAATTGCTCTGTATCTCAGCACATAAGTAAAAGTAGAAAGCACTTTTTTCAGTTCCTGGTCCAAATAGATAGAAATTGGCTCTGTGAGCCAACCTGAACCTGATACAATAGGTCTAAACATGGGCTGTGTGGGATTCTTGTGAATCTTAGGCAACCCATGTAGCCTTGGTACTATGGGATACTCTACACAGAAAAAATCAAATAATTCATTAGTTATAATATTCATTAACTTGCACGCATGTATGGTAGTATATATACTTCTTTGTAGTTCACATATTATATTCGGAGAGATTGCCTCATAAGCTTCACTTGCTAACATCTCAAACATAGCCTGAACATAGTAGTCATAGTCCATCACTACTACCAGGACCCCTTTGTCCGCAGGGCATATACCAATGCTGCTGTTGTTTTTAAGTTTATTGAGTGCAACTAGTTCATTTCTAGTCAGGTTGTTATCATTGATAGCATGAAGAAATTCTAAGTCATTGTACAGGCTATTTTCAATTGCTTTGAGAAATGTTTCTAAGTTGGCTGGTAAATGTGGAACAAATGCACTTTTACATTTAAAACAATTCATATGCTGACTAGAGCCATCATTAAATAACAGCTTCAAGGCTATATTACGCATAAATAGCCTTACAGACAAAACTGCATCACTTATATTCATGTTGCACGAAGGTATAAAATTCATACCTTTATTTAGAAGTCCTAATTCATCTTGCGTTAACCTATGCTTTGAAATGTTCCACACTAAGTTCCCTGGTTCCATGAGTTCTTCAATGTCCGTGTTTGCTGGTAATTCGGTGGTTCCTTCCGTTTCACTCCTCTTAACACATCTTGGTCTGTAGACCTCATTCTCCCTGTTCTTATCGGTAGAGGGACCACCGGAAAATTTTGGGCTTCAGCCTTATCTAATTGGATTTTACGCCTAACCACATTGCTTAACCGAGCTGATGTCCTATGAGGGATAAGAAGCCAGTAACTGTCACGGCTTTCACCATCAACAGACTGCAATCCTCACACTACGTTCTGCAGTGCACAGATAAATGCTCCATTGGTAACACATGAAACTAAATGCACAACACATTGCCCTGTCTGCAGATGACCCTGCAGATGGGGATTCCTCATAAACATGGAACTGACATGGCAGGTATTGAGACATGTAGGACAGTCATATCCACACATACACACACTGTTAAACCAACAGTACTCCAAATGCAGTATAGCAGTACTTACAGTCTGTAGTCAGGTCAGACACATCCCCCTCCTGTGTGTTGCCCTGTTTCTATAGTGTATATTGTTAGAGGTAAATCCCCAGTCCATCTGAGATGCTGTTTGCCAAACTACAGATCTAGTTCCTGCTCGCAGTGAATGAAAAGGGCCAACACCAACATGATGTTCCTAGATATTGGAGTGTATTTCCATGCAATTGGCTATGGGAATGTTACCATAGCTGTTCCACATGCAATCATCTAGTGGAGGGCTGCAATTTGTGCAGAAGCCATCAGCTGATCATGAGCATCACTTAAAATACACATGCTGCTGCCAAGCAAAAGAGGTGTAGGTCTCTACATCCACCAGAGAGGGAGTGGGAGAGGCAGACAGAGGCAAAGACAAGCCAGGGAGTGGTGGGAGAGTAAAACATAAGCATTTTTGAGTCACACACCTACCAGCACAGAGTATCAAACTCGTGATGACCATGTAGTGCTATCACAGTTTTATGCAGTTATTGGATGCACCACGTGGGTTACCTGGTGTGGAGCCCTCAGAACATATATGTGATGGTGACTGACATCTGCAACAGGGATACGGTAGCTATACAGTAGGTGACGTACATGTGCCTATCTGCATGAACAGGTGCCAGCATCAACACATCCACACTATCACAGGGATGCACACACATTGACACACTTGGCAGGGCCAGGATTACAACTCATAAGTAGTGGGAATGCCACAACACATCACTGTGCAGGTATCACATGCACCACATGGGTCATATGGGGGTTGTATGGGCAAAGGGTATGGGGAGGTGTCTGACATCAGACAGCATGCTTCAGTATGCCCATGGGGGGTGTAGGGAGTGTGGATGTGAACATACACACCATACACACACACACACACACACACACACACACACACACACACACACACACACACACACACACAGGTTGCCAGCACTGACATGCATGGGTGCATGTCTGCACGTGTGTGTGGTGGTCGAGTGTGCCAGACAGCTGTACAAGGCTAGGCGATGGGTATACCTTGGAATCAGGTCACATGACGATGGTCTGCATTGTTGCTCAGGGCTGTAGTGTCTACATTTTCCCATACAGGTGGGTATTGTATCTCCCATCCAGTGACCTGGGTAACTATTGTGTATGGCCAATGCTGTGCATCGCTTGCCATGTATGTGCTCCTTAGTCCATGACATGGACGGTGTCTGGGATGTGCACACCTCCCACATGCATGTACAGTGTCATGTGGAACTGTACCTAGTGTGTCTGGCCCATGCTGTGAAGACAGATTATCATCAGATGTGCCAGTCTTGCTCACAATGTGGTGGGAACTGGTAATGGCAGCAGGTTTACCCTGCACCTAAATTGATAGCATGCTAATGGCATTCCCTGGTGTCAGTGGCATCTGTCAATACGGGCATGTTGTCAGGCATGGTATGTCCTTTGTTGGTCACATGTGATGGCACCACAGGTGTTAGGTGTCCATTGGGGAACATGGGGAAGGTGCACTATCTGCATGTACGTGCATATTGGATAGATGGACAGGGTGCCATGCCCTCTGTAGTCCACAGCTATCACCCCATCGTTATTATCACTGGCCAATATGCAGTGTGCTTCCCACATTTTGGCTGTTGCTTAGGCATGTGTTTGTGTATGAGACATGGATTGAGAGTGTGGTTTGAGTAATACTGGGGTTGCTAACTGTGATTGCTTGGCCTTGATGTCACATTTATGGGTATGGCTTTGCACCACAGCCTGTCAGCTATTTCACATCCATTATCTCTGTACAGTAGACATTGTAATATATAGTAGGGCCACCATATAAGAAATATGCATCACCAACTTCACATTGGCCAGTGGTGTCATACACTCACAACCACCTCCACACAGGATACATGTTACAAACACACACAGTCCTGTCATGTCTGGGAGTAGAACCCCTACCTAATTAGTTTATTACACTACAGCACTACACAGTTACAGTATGTGCCATGGAGATTATTGGAGCATTTTCCCCAAAGGTGTAGCTCACATTGGATGACATCAGCAGGATTGCCAAAGTAAGACATTCAAATTGTAGTGAGCGTGACTAGCCTAAAATGCATTGCTCCCTACACAGACAGTGACACACACACAAAACATCCACAGCCAACATGTGTGGGTATAGAACCCCTAACAGAGGTCTATATTACACTACAACATGGAGCTGTTATAGGACATACCATGGGGATTACTAGAGAACTCCTTCCCCAAAGTGTATTTCACAATGACATCAACAGGATTGCCAAAGGAAGCTATTTGAAATGTAATGAGTATGACAAGCCTAAAATGCATTGCTCCCTACACAGACACACACACAAAACATCCACAACTGACATGCGTGGGTATAGAACCCCTAACAAAGGTCTATATCACACTACAGCATGGAGCTGTTAAAGGATGCACCATGGGGATTACTAGAGAATTCTTTCCCCAAAGGTGTATTTCACAATAAATGACATCAGCAGGATTGCCAAAGTAGGCCATTTGAAATGTAGTGAGTGTGACTGGCCTATAATGCATTGTTCTGTACACAGACATTGAAACACACACAAAGCATCCAGAACTGCCAGGGGTGGGGATGGAACTCTACCACAGTTATACATCACACTACAGCAGTACGCAATTACAGAATGCACTACAGAGATTACTGGACTAAAACTTTTCCAGAGGTGTGTTTCTAGGTGGGTGACATCAGCAGCCTTGCCAAAGTAGAGTATATGTATTGTAAGGAGTGTGAATACCCTAAACAGCATTGTTCTCTACACAGTCAGAGACACACACACACACACACACACACACACACACACACACACACACACACACACACACACACACACACACACACACACACACACACACACAGTTGCCAAGTTTGGGGTCAGAACTCCGACCTAACTACTTTATTACACTACAGCAGTACGCAGTTATAGGACATGCTACAGAGACTACTGGGCTATAACCTTCCCAGAGGTGTATTTCTAGGTGGGTGACATCAGCAGCCTTGCCAAAGTTGAGTATATGAATTGTAAGGAGTGTGAGTACCCTAAAAAGCATTGTTTTTGACACAGTCAGAGACAGATATTCACACACACAAATACACATACAATTGCCAAGTCTGGGGTTAGAACTCCTATCTAACTACTTTATCACACTACAGCAGTACACAATTACAAGATGCACTATGGAGATTCGTGGGTTACGACCTTCCCAGAGGTGTATTTCTAGGTGGGTGACACCAGCAGCCTTACCAAAGTTGAGTATATGAATTGCAAGTAGTGGGAGTACCCTAAAAAGGATAGCTCTCTACACAGTCTGACATGCACACAAACACACACATACAGTTGCCAAGTCTCGGGTTAGAACTCCTATTTAACTAGTTTATCACACTACAGCAGTATGCAGCTATGGGATGCGCCACAGAAATTACTGGGCTACAATTCTCCCAAAGGTGTATTTCACATTGGATGACCTCAGCAGGCTTGTCATAGTAGGGCTATGGAGAGGGCTGTGTGTGCATGGGCCATAACCCATTCATCTAGGGGTTGACACGTCACATGCGGACAAACACAGGGTCATATGTCACAGGTACATGTATACAGCTGCTTGATGACTACTTCCTTGTACAGTCATGTTGCACAGCTGGCACGTGCATCACATAGTCTGTAATGCTGACAGATACTGGTGGTTAGTATCTGCAGTGAGTGACATCTGCACCTCATGTGTTTGGGGCCCTTTGGCTGTGTTCTGGGTGGGACAGGCCTGGATGACTCCTTGTTACAGTCACCCTCTTCCATGCATCTATGTACATCTAGCTTTGGCGTATTATAGTGTGTTGTCCTGACATATATGTCTGTATTTATATCCATTGTGTGTGCAAGCCATAAGTGGTGCATTCTGATGAGTGTCTGCACTAACAACTGCAACTGCCAGATATGTCTGGTCCACTGGTGTTTGCAGTCATGGCCTTCATGTGTTCAGGTGTGTGAGCATGCCCAGTATGACCTTTCACTGTATTGTTGACTGATATTGCCTTCATTTCGCTAAGTGTGTGAGCATGCCCAGTATGGCCATCTGCATTGAATGTGTGGATCATGTCCAGGTTGTTTGTGCTGCAGTGCTGACCTTTGTGTTGTACACCAACAGGTAGCAAGCTGTCTCTGCAGGGTATCCATTGATCATTTGGCATTTCTGCATAGCGGGGGGGCACACCTGACTGTTTCTACATTTCTACACAGGAGTGGAGGGGCACACCTGACTGTTATTACATTACTATGTAGGATGGGGGGCACACCTGACTATTTCTACATTTCTACATAGGGTTGGGGGGGGCACACCTGACTGTTATTACATTACAATGTAGGATGGGGGCACACCAGACTATTTCTACATTTCGACACAGGGTTGGGGGGCACACCTGACTGTTATTACATTACTATGTAGGATGTGGGGTCACATGTGAAACTTGTACACATTTGCTATGACTGTACTGGTATGTCAGGTACTCCATTTCATTCTGTATTTCTAACTATCATGCTGACTAGAGGCATACCAGTGTACTACAGATCGTGGCTTTGGTTGCCCTACATATTATTGTCTGACTTCCTACCCTTCAGAACTTACATCCCACTGCCTGACCTGCTGTGGTCTGTCTGTATAGGCCTGGGGGAGGGATTAACCATAGCCATCATTCTGGGGCCATGGCACAGGCTCTGTTTGGGTTTGTCTACACCTGTCCTCCTGGCTGAGACTGTTGCTGAGTATGCAACCCATCCTGACTAGCATGTGTGGGTCATATGGACACACATGTCGCTCAGCACAGTTCCTACAGTGGGCTTTGTCACCCAGTGTAGTGCTGGCTACTGTGGTGACTCCAGTATGTGTTACAGATGCCATGGTGCCACTATGGGTGTCTACTGTCTGCTCCCATAACATTCAGCCACCCAATTTCCTTGCATGCTCACATCTATACCATAGCTACAGGTAACAACACATTCTACTCCATTTGGTAATTGCTAGGTCGATTGACTTACCTTGAGGGTGTGCCAGACTTGTGGATGGTGCTGGAGGGCTGCCTGTGTCGGATGCACATAGTACACTGCCTATACATGGTTGAGCACATGTAGTGTCATATTTGGCTTCCCTTTTACTGTATGTGCGAGTCAGAGAGAGGTGTCATTCCTTGGGTACCTACTGAGTCAGTGCATGTGCTATGTGTTGCCTCTTTGCCAAGGCCAGGGCATACTGGGCACGCCTCTTTCTGCCTACTGGGGCAGGCTCAGGTTGTTCCTCCTCTGGATCACTCTGTGCCTGTGCAGACCTTGACATTGGTGGGGGGCTGTGTGGCCCTGCCACTTGCTGTTCCTGTTGCAGCTGTTTCCACAGGATCATATTATGTATCATAGCACATACCATAACAATTTGAGTACATGTAGCTGGTGAATACTGCTAGGCTCCACCGGATGTGTCCAGACACTGGAACCGTGACCTGAGCATCCCAAACACATACTCTATTATATGTTGGCTTGTGCGTGTGTTATGGCATTGTTGTTCAGGTGTGTGTGCATTTCTGATGGGTGTCATCAGCCATGGCTCCAGTGTGTACCCAGCATCCCCCACTAGTTGACCGTAGGGGATGGCCCCAATGGCAAATCTCTGGTACAGCTGCGTCAGATGCCATATGTGGGAATCATCATAGCTCCCAGGGCAGCCAGCCCACACATTCATTATAATGACCTGGGCATCACATATAACCTGGCAGTTGATGGAGAGGATGCCCCTGTGGTTGATGTAGGCCTTACCCTGCTCACCAGTTGGTGCTTTGATGCATATGTACGTGCAGTCTATAGCAGCCACTACCCCAGAGTATTCTGCTATTTGGTGGAAGAGATGCATATTGCTGGTCAACACCTCACGGGTGTTGAACAAATATATGTGCTCACTGGCATGTGCTGACATGGCATCCAGGAACTGGTGGAATACTCTGGATGCTGATGCCTGTGAGATCCCCATGATATCCCCAGTTGTGCTTTGGGAGGTACCTGCGGCTAGTATACCTAGGCCTAGACATATCTTGGTATCCACTGGGATGGGTTCCCCTTGGTCAGTTTAGTGTGTCAGGTGTGGCCAGCACATCTCAACAATTTGCTGTAGGAGGTTTCTGTCCACCCTATAACGCAACACTATCTCCATTTCATGTAGCCCCTGGTAGGTTACCCTGGGGCTGTACATTCTTCTCCTTCTCCTCACTGTGGGTTGATTGGCAGCATTCACATCCTCACCACCCTCAGCCACTTGCACATGTTGTTCTATGTTGCCTGCTGCAGCCCTTCTCATTTTGTAGGTTTGTTAGTTAAAATTTCCTCACTTGTACACACAGGTGGTGTAGAGTGTGGGAAAAACCAGAGGGGAAGGTGTTTGCTTAGTTTATAGTAGTGTTCTGGGCTGGGCTGGTCTGCTGCTTGTATAATTGGCTAATTCTGATACATTTCACCTGTCAGTTATGCTAGTTCTTCTTGAATACCTTCCTACTGCTGTTTTCCATTCCCATTGCCTCCATGTTTAAGCCTGTGTGCTCGCTGCACAAACAGAGTGCTTAAATGTCACACTGCTGCTATGTCCCAGTTTAACTTCTTTTTTCTTCCTGTAAAACCCGGTGCATGGTGAGCACACCCGCTTACACTTTGTAAAGTGTGCTAGGCAGGTGTAGACACACCCCCTAGCATAGCTGTGCTAAGCTAGGAGCAAACCCGAGCCACAGGCCTCCAATCCACTTATAGTATGCCTGACACACCATGTACCACCAGTATGCCTGACTATTAAGTCACCTAACTCCTAGCCTTGCACCCAGGTATTCCTACTCTTACACTGTTGGGACCTGCCTCACATGCTGGGGAAAACTAGGATTCACTATCCTTCCCCTCATTTGCATAGGATTGCCTGCTAATGCATAGTTACATATCTCACACTGAGCCTCACCCATTAGCAACCACTAATCACTGACCAGGTTGTCTTCTGCCTGCCATTGATTTGCATGGCAGAATACTGATTTTAGTTAGAATGCTTATTTTGGTTTATTTTCTTATTTTCTCCCTGATCCCGTTTGCGCACTGCTGCCCTATGCTTAAACAGCTGAGATCGGCAAAAAAAAAAAAAGTTGATTTTTTTATTTTTTGTATTGTTTGCAATGCCAATGGCTTTATGCTTGGCCATTGGCATGCTTCCTCAATGATATGCAGCCTTTATTTGGCGCTGTCATAGCTCCATTTTCGATTTTGCAGAAATGTACTTGGTTACTAACCGAATAAATTTCTGCGGCTAGCACTAGTCTTGCAAGGACTGTTGCAAGCTTCCTGGATTGCACAATCACCTAATTTGCAAGGATTTCACCTGAAAATGGGGTGATTGGCATACCAGGGCTTAGTCCATGCAAGATTAGTGCAGGAGCTCTCATGCACGCCCCTGCAGGCTCTTCTTGGATTGCACTGCAGACATATTGCCTGCATGGGCTCCTGCACTTTTGAGATTCCGGGGGACTGTCTGTGGTAGTTTGGCAGAAGCAGGATGTGTTGGAGTCTGAGGGCACAATGTTAATGTTTGCATATAATACTTTTTTTCAATTACAATTTACTGTAATTTTGTGGAGCTTTTCTCCATGGGCCTCCACTGAAAAAGGGCTATCAGCTCAGCTAGAGAAACCCGGTCAACAAATGTAAAGCAAAAATAAAAATAAATAATAATAAATAAATGTGTGCAAAAAGAACTGCCTACTGCCTCACAACCTCATTGGTCGAATGAGTAGCATTGACATTAAATAATGTCTCATTTTGGTTGAGTTCTTGGCTGTAGCTTTTTATTTGTGGAGTCTAAATGTACTCCCTATCCCTTGTACACTGGTTTAGCAATGTGCTCTGGTTTCCTTCAACATCCCAAAGACTAGTGAACTTGCATTCCTCTAACTTCTCTGGAAGTGAGAATGCAGCATATTTACATGTGTTTGTGCATCTTGTGACACACCTGGCTTGTCAATGTGTGTGTGTGTGTGTGTGTGTGTGTGTGTGTGTGTGTGTGTGTGTGTGTGTGTGTGTGTGTGTGTGTGTGTGTGAGAGAGAGAGAGAGAGACACAGAGAGTGTGTAAAAATATCACTAATTTTTATTTCTGCTGGGCACATACATAACTCTTCTGGCAGCAATAAAAAGACAATTAACAAGCAATTATCTTTCAAAAGTAAGTCATAAATATTATCAGAGAACATCCACACCTTTAGAGATTCTAGGGTCTGATGGCTCCCACCCCCCTGACTACATTAATGGATTTTGGCTTGGATTTGGTGGTGACCTTATCCTTCATCCCCCCATTCTAAAACCAGCCCTGCTCAGAGGTGTGCACATCAGGTTGCCATAGCTTTTTTGGGAGCTGGTAATGGTGTGGTCATTAATTTCTTTAATTTTTCTCATAATCAAACCTCAGAGGTGCACACTGGCAATCATTATACCTTATGTTGGGGCTGATGACAGTGTGGTTATTATTTTTTACTTCTCTCACAAACCTATGAGGTGTGCAGAAAAGGTCATTATAGCTTGTTTAAGGGCAGTATACTGTCTAGAAGCAACCATTTGAAATACATTGATATTATCATTGTTTCACTTTCCTCACAATCAGACATCAGGCATGTATATAGGTGGCTGCCTTTTGGGGGTAGAGTTAAGGAGGCATGTATGTGTATGTCAGCAGTTGAAATATGTGACTGTGGCCATTTGTGCATGTTCTTGTATCTCAATCTAACAGTAGAGGGATACACAGATGTTGACTGTCTTTTTTGGGAGAGATAAAAAGGCAGGCAGTATTAACATATGGGAGCTATGTATCCTTTCAAGCATTTGTCTTCTCAGTTATTTTGAGCTTTGAACTTTAAGCCTTAGGCATGAATTTTTTTAAAGAAAAAATATAAGACTGAATTATTTTTCTTACTCATGATTTTTTTCAGGTCACCACTGACTACAATCTCACTCAAATGTTCTAATTGAGTATAGTAAAAAAACAAAGTGCAAACATAGTGAAGTCATACTTATCAAAAACTAGTGCAGTGCTTTATTATACAGCAAGTCAGTGTACAAGCTAAGTAAAGATTATTGAAATGAAATCTCCATACCGACAACTATTGCTTTCAAGAAATCCATACAAGAGTACTCCTCCAGATTAGATAAAACTGCTTGTAATATTCATCCCCTTTGACAAGTATCATCTCTTCTTCGGTGACAATGGAAAACCAACAGCAATGTGACATCTAATATTGTAAATTCTGTTTCATAACTAAGACAGAAAGCAGAGCAGAAATATCCACAGCTCCATGCCCAAACATGCATCTTAAGCATTATGGCATCTTACAGTTAAAATCTGAGTATAAGGTAATGAGTAAAAGGACAAATCATGCACAGTCTACATACAAGGAGAAAATAGAGGTGGACATTGGTATTTTTGGCCAGTTTAGTCCAAAATGTTGTTAACTTGCCATAAACATAAGTATTCTTTATTTCAGAAATAAGGAAACATCTAGAGGATAAAGTAATGAGAGCACCTTGCACCTAGTCACTACATTAGAATCAGGAAGGCATGGGAGAGCCATAAGCATTATATCCATATTCTGAGATTTAACATCAGTGCCATGTACTCAAAACATACGCCACACAGTGAGATTCAGCATCAGTGCCATCCACTTAAGCCATGCACCACACTCTGATATTTAACATTAGTGCCATGCCTCAAGCCATTCACCACACTCTGAGATTTAACATCAGTGCCATGCACTCAAGCCATATGCCGCACTCTGAGATTTAAGATCAGTAGCATCCACTCAAGCCATACACCACACTCTGTGATTTAACATCAGTGCCATGCATTCAAGCCATACACCTCACTCTGAGATTTAACATAAGTGCCATGCACTCAAGGCATATGCCGCACTCTGAGAATTAACATCAGTAGCATCCACTCAAGCCATATGCCACACTCTGAGATTTAACATCTGTGTCATGCACTCAAGCCATACACCACACTCTGAGATTTAACATCAGTGCCATGCACTCAAGCCATATGCCACACTCTGATATTTAACATCAATGTCATGCACTCAAGCCATATGCCGCACTCTGAGATTTAACATCAGTAGCATCCACTCAAGTCATATGCCACACTCTGAGATTTAACATCAGCACCATCCACTCAAGCCATAAACCACACTCTGAGATTTAACATCAGCACCATCTACTCAAGCCATACACCATATTCTGACATTTAACATAAATGCCATAAACTCAAGCCATATGCCACACTTTGATATTTAACATCAGTGCCTTGCATGCAAGCCATATGCCGCACTCTGAGATTTAACATCAGCGTGATCCACTCAAGCCATACACTACACTCTGATATTTAACATAAGTGCCTTGCATGCAAGCCATATGCCGCACTCTGAGATTTAACATCAGTGCCATGCACTCAAGCCATACGCCACACTCTGAGATTTAACATCAGTGCCATCCATTCAAGTCGAATGTAAAACCTGCTGTTTCCTCCACAAAGTTTGAATAAAGTGAAAACAGGCTTTTGTTATGACGTACAAAATATGCCTATTAATACTTTTAAGAGCAGCAGGCTTGAAATCTAGCAGAATACATTTTAGGTCAACAATTTAAGATAAATCCTCTATACATCCAAACAGACTTTGGTAAAATGTTTTTCATCTCTGTTTGATTTTCAAGACATATTAACATTCATGAATGGCAGTCTTCTCCATTCCAGGCATATTTGCAGCACAATGATAAACTAAATTTGCAGCATAGAAGCAGGAATTACAAACAAAAGTGCTATTGATTATCTGTAATCTGCCCAAGCACCGATCTACCAAATTCTACTCAGCAGTAAACCACACAATAGTTACAGATGTATCCGTATTACACTTTTTTAATTTTAAGATGAACTTGCCATGTTTAAAACTCCAATGCTGTCTATCCAAGTCATCAATTGTTAAATGAGGGGTAAGTACCTGCCTTCCTGACATTCCATCTCATATGACTTATAGTTTGTCTTGAGATGGAACCATCAGCATACCATCTGCTGACATTCTAGTAGGCATGTCCTTCACAACAACAGATGGAGAATCTTGGGATAGCTGTGCATGTTCACAGATGTCTCCCATTGTCTAACAGCTTTCAATGGAGCATTGACATGTGATTTACTTCCTTAATTCCTCTCCTATGTATTTAAAAAATGTAATAATTTTTGTTTTTACATTTCTCGGTTACTTTCAGTTAGCCAGGCCAGTAGCACATATTATTAAGTTCCTTCTTCAAACTAAACAGAAATCTATAAATGACAAATGAACTCCTTCCTGTTTGTGATGGAACAACACTGTATGCCAGCCCCACAATGCCCAGCTGCACTGAACACTATACTGTTACCAAGATACTACCTCTAGAAAACACACAGTTCCAGCACACTACTCAGAGTGTGGCAATCAGTACCAACAAGTCACCATACCTATAACCAAACATGGCATTTAGAAACCACAGTGAGCAGCAAACACAGCACTATCACACTGACACAATTAACACTTTACAGTGTAAGCTAATCACAACACTTCAAACATATCTTCTATATCTAATCCACCTACCATTTCAGTATGCTCATCATTGAAGACACCAACATTCATAGGTTCATAGGTTTATAGGTATGTACTAGGCTAATGGTCCTGAAGCTTATAGAAGCTTAGCCCAAAACATTCCCTGGCATCATGCCACCCGAAGTTAATTCCCAGTGCCCTTGTCAAGCAAGGCCACTGAGGTGATCCCTGGGATGACTGCCACCCGAAGTTAGTTTCCCATACCCCTGTCAAGCAGGGCCACTGAAGTGATCCCCGGGGTGAACTTCCTATTGCCCATCCACTTGTCAAGATTTCTCATGAAAAGGGACAGTGAAGTGCTCTGCTTGACGTGAATGGGGAATTTGTTCCAGAGTATGGGAAGTCGCTGTGTTAGGAACCTGTCCCTCCAGCATGTTCTGTTTCTAGAGGTAATAAGGTTTAGGTCCCTGGACCATGTGGTGTGGAAGGAATGGAATTTCTTTAGGTGAAGCATATCTTGCAGCTCTGGGTCAGACATGGTCTTGTAGGTCAAGCAGAGATTGTCTCTAAGTAGGTGATATAAGCTAAAGTGTTATTAGCTATACATACCTTACCCAAGTGAAGATCGAGAAAATATACTGATGTACATCTATGGGTGACCTATATTTATTTTTTTTTATTTTATTTTACATTTGGTGACCGGGCTAGTCTAGCTGGACAAATATCCATTTTCAGTAGAGGCCCGGGGAGAAAAGCTCCAATTACAAGAAATAAAAACAATCATTAACAATAAAACATAATAAGCATAATACAATAAGTACAAAGGTGGACATTTGTATGAATTTAGAGAAAACACAAAATATATATATAAATATATATATATATATATATATATATATATATATATATATATATATATATATATATATATATATATATGGATCTAGGATGTTTGCTCGAGTGAGTAAATGACTGAAACCCAAACGGCCGGACATACTTACTCAAAAGTGCTTTTCAAAGAAGCAGCACTTTTGTGTAAGTATGCCTGCTGCTGAGGCTGTACTACAGTGTGGGTAAGGGAAATTTCCCTTTTTCCCACTGTAGTGCAGTCTCGGAGGGAGGAAATTAAAGTGGGGGGGTGTGGGAGCACAGGGGGCAAAGCCCCCCTGCTAAAATGTAAATGTGGTGTTTTATTTTATTTTTTTGTAACACGCTTTAACGAAAGCACTTTTTCGATAAAAGTGCTTTCGTTAAAGTGTGTTCCATTATTATGGATTCTGACATTTGCTCACTCGAGTAAACATCCTAGATCCATATATATATATATATATATATATATATATATATATATATATATATATATATATATATATATATATATATATATATATATGTGTGTGTGTGTGTGTGTGTGTGTGTGTGTGTGTGTGTGTGTGTGTGTGTGTATGTATATAGGTTTACTATCATAATGTTGATGATCATTTCTATTTTAAACTAAAATGTTTTTTACTTGAAATTTGACATTTATGAGGGTGTAAATGTCAAACATAACCCAGTAATGTTGATTCGGCATAATTCAACATACAGTTTCCCCTGCATCTATAAGGAAAGGAACAACAGTTCTTGTTGTCAGCAGTATGAAAGTACTGCACAACACTAAACTTTATGTTTTTGCAGGGGGGCAAGCCCCATTGCACCCCCTGAGATCGCACTACAGTGAGGAAAAGGACGAATTTCACACACTGCACTGTACCGTGATCTCTGAGAGTACTTTGGGTTCACATCAGTGAATGCACAGTGCATTCGCTGATATGAACGTTTGATATGGAGATGTTCAGCAAGATGGACATTTGAAAATCTAAGTTTTGAGTGTTCCATCTGTGAAACATTTCTGTTTGCAGTTTTCATAGTAAACCATCCATGGGCTTCATTAAACTTTTTTTCTATGCAGGAACAATCTACCCACTCCTGCATGGAATATTGCAGCCGAGCAATTTAAGAAACAGCGGATCTGACATGCAAGAGCCTGCCGACACTGTCCCTGCAGGGAAAGCCATGCAGAATGCTAATTACCTCATTTGCTTGTGAAAACCTTGCAAATGAGGTGAGTTAGTGATTCAGGAAGCAGGCAGGCATCCATGCAGTAACAGTGCTAGTTGCAGAAATGTGTTTGGTTACTAACTGAACACATTTCTGCAAATAGCAAAATGGAGGCATGACAGCTCAAATAAAAGCATGTATTATAAACTTTAGGCATGCAAATGGCCAAATATATGACCATTGGCATGGAAAAGTGTTTAATTTAATAAAAAAATCAAAGTATTTTTTTTTTGCCAATCTTGGACATTTAAGCATATGGCAGCGGCATGCAAACAGGATTGTGCCATAATTAAAAAAAATGTAAAAACTCAATTTTAGGGGAAATCTGCATATTGCAATTATAGTCAATGGCATGTAGGATCAAAACATTACCAGGGAACACTGGTTGTCATGGGGAAAGGCTATATGTCAGAGCAGTAACTATGGACTAAGGCAGTGGGGTATGCAAATGAGGGGAAATTAACTGAGTAACAAAATGTTAAGTCCACACGTTGTACCTAACCGTATAGGTGCTAGGACAGGAGAGTGTAGGCAGGAAGAGTAGCTAACATGAAAAGGGGGTGTGTCGTGCTTGCTGTAAGCACATTGCAGCTCCGTTGCCCAGGTTTGCACTTAGCTAAGCACAACTAAGCAAGGAGGTGTGTCTGAGGCTTTAAGGTCTTACACCATGAAATGAAGAGCGTGTTCGCATCCAGGGAGGGCCATTTTTGCTAAAATGTGTTTACCGTAGCTAAATGGGTGTGTGCGGCATGCACTAGGACTTAAAAAAACAGAAATAGCAGCACTGTTTACATATAGGCAGCGGTTTTGCTCGCCGTGCCTCGGGGCTAAAAAGGCACAGAGATGGGAAGGGGGAAAAGAAAAAAAAGGAAATGGCAAAATACAGCCACTCAAATACAAGTAGAATAGGTGACAGGTGGAATGTCTCAAAGTCAGCCAATCATGCAGGCAGCATCTGCAGCGCACCACTATAAACTATGCAAACAGCTTCCAGTTTGTTTTTTCCCCACAAACTCTGCACCATAGGTATACACATACGGGGGAATTCTAACTGACAAAACTAGCAAAAAATGTTAGGGGCTGCTGTTGCTTTGATCAATCCGTATATGCAAGAGGCTGAGGGCACTGAGGAGGATAATACTGACAACCAACTCAGACTGAGGAGGAGGAGAAGACTGTTCAGACCCAAGGTACCCTACCAGGGGCTACATGATCTGGATATAGTAGAGGGCTACAGGGTGGACAGGGACATACTTTAGCAACTCGTTAAGCTGTGCCAGCTTCACCTCAGACCCAGAACCAACAGAGGGGAACCCATCCCAGTGGATGCCAAAGTATGTGTAGCCTTAAGTATACTAGCTACAGGTACTTTCCAAAGACCGACTTGGGATATCATGGGGGTCTCACAGGCATCTGTTTCCAGGATACTCCACCAGTTCCTGGATGCCATGTGACCACATGCTGCTGAGCACATTTACTTCCCCAGCACCCGTGAGGAGAGGACCAGCAATATGCATCTTTTCCACCATGTAGCAGAATACCTGGAGGTACTGGGTGGCATAGACTGCACACAAATCCACATCAAAGCACCACCCAGTGATGAGGGTAGGGTCTACCTTAACCGCAAGGGGTTGGACTCCATCAACTGCAAGGGCATGTGTAATGCCCAGGACATTATTATGAATGTGTGTGCTGGCAGCCCTGCAAGATATCACAACTTCCACATCTGTCATTTGTTGCAGCTGTGACAGGCATTTGCCAGTGGGGACATCCCATATGGACATCTGGTGGGGGATGCTGGCTATGCACTGGAGTCATGCCTGATGACACCCATCAGAAATGCACACACACCTGCACAAGAATGCCATAATGATGCACACGCACAAACCAGGATCATTATAGAGTGCGTGTTTGGGATGCTCAAGTTATGGTTCTGCTGCCTTGACATATCCATTGGAGCCTCGCAGTACCCTTCAGTCACATGTGCACACATGTTCATAGTATGTGCCATGATACACAATATAATCCTGCAGAAACAGCTGTAGCAGGAACAAAATGGGGAAGGGCCACACAGCCCCCCACCATTGCCAAGGACTCCACAGGCACAGAAGGACTCGGAGGAGGAATATCCTGAGCCTGCCCCTGTAGGCAGATGGAGGTGTGCCCAGTATACCCTGTCCTTGGCAAAGAGGCAATGCATAGCACATACACTGACACTGTAGGACCCGAGGGACTAATATCTCTCTCTGACTTGCACACATAGTAAAATGGATGGCAAACATCACACCACCTACACCTCACCATGTATAGACAGTGTACTGCTTGCATCTGACATAGTCAGCCCTCAAGCACCATCCTCACATTTGCCTCAGGCACAAGGTAAGTCAATCTTCTTAACAATAAATGAATGGAGAAGAATGTTCTGATAGCATATCTATGGTATTGATGCATGCATGCAAGGGAATGGGGTGGCTTACTGGGATAGCAGCAGACAACTGACAGCTCTGTGGGACAGCAGAAAGTGTATGCGCAGTACTGGCTTACCCACACTATGCAGTACCACCCTAGCTGACAAATACCACTGCAGTATATCTGGTGAGCCAAATAACTGGGGGGTCATAGGTCACATGCATGGATGTCAAAGTGGGGTCCCATACTCACCCCCAGCCTCACCCAGCAGATCAACTGTAGAAAACCATAAAAAAATGTCTGGCAAAGGCCCCCACGTGGTGAAATCCATGAAATTCCCACCTACAGACTTACACAGTGATATCACAGCAGGTCTGGCAGTGGCAGTATGGCTCTGAAAGGTAAGAAGTCTGAAACTAAAAATGTTTATGCCAGAACAATCTGACCTGTGGTTGATACTGTTATGCCTGAAGTCTCAAAGACAGGGCACACCACCATGCTAAATATATCAGCACAGTCTCTGCAAATGTGTATTGTGTACAGATGTGTCACCCCCCCCCCAGCCATAGCCCCATCAAAATGCAGTAATATGTCCCTAGCCTTAAGCAACATCCAGCTGTCACCTAGAGTGATGGCTCAACATGATCAGAAAGCAATTGCCAGTAACACCCAGTTAACTTAATGGTGCCATCGCAGGGGTGTCCACTGCTGGCAGCCTGGGAACATATGATCATCAGAATGCACTGTCTTGCTACAGATGGCCTACATCTGTCACACCTGACCTACAGACCTCTGGCAAATTCCATGACTCACCCACAGTGCCCTATTAGGGAATGTCATGGGTTCCATAACACCAACATAACACAGTCTACAAACTGAAAAGAAAGGCCATGCTGCTATATGCTAGGAGCAAACCTGCCAGCCTCAAAGAGCCAGAAATCTGGACAAAGCCATGAATAATGGGATGATAAAGGTCCAAAGAGAAGGACACATTTGAAATACTGCTCTAATAATGTTAGAAAGTTGATGGAATTATTGTATTAGCAAGGAATCTCTGAAAGGTATGAAGTCTGAAACTGCAATGTCAACTGTCAGTAATATCTGACTTCAACCCTGAGTAACTTGCAAAACACTTTTCCTTGAAAAATCACACTCGTTTGGGTAACCAACCAGATATATGAGTCATGAATCTGGACATTCTGTGATACTCTGTACAGTCAACAGGCATGGCTACAAGTCTAAACATGGGAATGCACTCATTGCAAGCAGTCGTAACCCTGGAAGATGGTGACATGTCTGCACCCACAGAACCCTGGCCCCCATCCATGTGGAGTAACACACCCTTCCCTGATCACTCATCCTATACAACATCCTGACCCCAAAATGTGGCCAGCCAAGCAAAATGAGGTGGGCCATACATATTTGTGAGACACACATTTCCAAGCTGGTCAAACAGTCTGACACACACAAGACCCTCCAAGAGCAGTCAACCTTTGAGAAGACCTGTATGCAAAGTAGTAGTAGCTATAGGCCAGCATATCTGACCAAGGACCCCCCCATAGTTTATCCTCTACAAATCTATCTGGAGTGTGCCTGTCATCCTGATCCTGCCTGTCTTATATTACCCAACCGTGGACTGGAAATCAGACCATACCAGAACAGAATTGCACAGAAATTCCACCATTATGATATATCACCAAGGTGCTGGACTGTTTCCACAGCTCCAGCAGTCAATTGGTTGTAGGCACATCTCTCAACAGGCTGGACTGTGCAAGAATGCATAGCATTTGGCCCATAATATTGGTGTGTGTGCATCATCAATCCTGTATTTCTCTGGTAAATCACTGTGATGATCTGAAGAGGTATGTCATGAGGTACTGAAACAATACACGACAGTGTCAAACTACATATATGTCAGATGTCTGCTAAAACAAATCCTGTAACCCTAGCAACCCATACATTACTGAGAGAAATAGTCACAATCACTGTATGGGCCCATTGTCTCCTCATTTTGATAAGCTATCTCCAGATATCTGGCAGCAACAGGTTGAGAGGTATGACTGTAGTACAAAACAAACTGGACTGGAGTACAACAATCCCTGGAAAGGAGTCCCACATTTACTATAGAAGATCACACAGGGCATGCTCATACACTAAGAGAATTGTCAGTAGGATCTAGGAATTAATGGGCCTTTCCCACCCAGTGCACATCCCATTGCCCTACTTTAGCAGTCCTGCAGATAACAGTCACCTTAGAAGTCCCTTTTGCCAGGCCTCAGCCCTATAAGCTCTGTGGCGTGTATGACAACTGCATAAGACTATAGTACAAATAACTAGTTAGGTAGGAGTTCTAATCTCAGTCCTGGCAAATCTAAAAGTGTGTGTCTGTTTATAAGTTAAAGATTATGGGTGCATTCAAACCCAGTACACTTCCCATTGCCCCACTTTAGCAGTCCTGCAGATATCAGTCACCTTAGAAGTCCTTTTCATCAGATCTCAGCCCTATAAGCTCTGTGGTTCATATGATAACTGCGTAACGCTATAGTACAAATAACTAGTTGGTAGGAGTTCTAGTCTCGGTCCTGGTAAATGTAAAAATGTGTGTGTCTGTTTATAAGTTAAAGATTTTGGGTGGAATCAAACCCAGTACACTTCCCATTGCCCTACTTTAGCAGTCCTGTAGATATCAGTCACCTTAGAAGTCCCTTTCATCAGGTCTCAGGCCTATAAGCTCTGTGGCATGTGCAATAACTATGTAACACTATAGTGCAAATACCTAGTTAGGTAGGAATTTTAATCTCAGTCCTGGCAAATGTGTGTGTGTGTGTGTGTGTGTGTGTGTGTGTGTGTGTGTGTGTGTGTGTGTGTGTGTGTGTGTCTGTTTATAGGTTAAAGATTTTGGGTCCATTCAATCCCAGTACACTTCCCATTGCCCCACTTTAGCAGTCCTGCAGATATCAGTCACCTTAAAAGTCCCGTTCATCAGGTCTCAGGTCTATAAACTCTGTGACACATGTGATAACTGCATAACACTATAGTACAAATAACTAGTTGGGTATGAGTTCTAATCTCAGTCCTGGAAAATGTAAAAGTATGTGCATGTGTGTGTTTATAAGTTAAAGCTTCTGGGTCCATTCAAACCCAGTACACTTCCCATTGCCCTACTTTAGCAGTCCTGCAGATAACAGTCACATTAGAAGTCCCTTTCATCAGGCCTCATCCCTATAAGCTCTGTGGCACATGTGATAACTGTGTAACACTATAGTACAAATATCTAGTTAGGCAGGAGTTCTAATCTCAGTTCTGGCAAATGTGTAAGTGGGTATATTTGTAGTTAAAAGTATTCTGTGGCCTCTCTCACACAGTACATCACCCATTGCCATACCTTACAAGGGCTGGTGATGTTCCTCACCTTAGAAGTACCTTTGGACAACCTTCATCCTTTAAGCTCCATGGTGAGTGCGATAAATGCAAAACACTGTAGTAGCAATAAATAGATAGGTAGGGGTTCTAATCTTAGTCCTGGAAAGTGTGTGTATGTGTGTGTGTGTGTGTGTGTGTGTGTGTGTGCGTGTGTGTGTGTGTGTGTGTGTGTGTGTGTGTGTGTGTGTGTGTGTGTGTGTGTGTGTGTGTGCGTGTGTGTGTGTGCATGCAAGAACAGTATCCTGTCTGTTGGTGGGTTATTGTGTTTGTGTGAGAACCATATCCATTGGATGTGGGTTTTGCTACTTTTTGCTGTTGCCCACCCAGTATATGCCCCAGTGTCCACATTACAAAGTCCACAGTTGTCATCCACTGTAGAGGGCCATATAGACACTCTGCAGACCTATAAGCATTGTGCCATGTGCAATAACTATGTGACAGTAAGGAATACATAACAAGATAGGCAGCCCATCTAATCCTTGGATATCACTCCCCACTCAGGAAACACACTCAGGTAGGCAGCAACCCCTATATCAGTAGGTGGCCTGCAAACAGTGTGAACCCACAGTGTGAAAGCAGTGGACTCCATGTCAGACTGCTGAACAGTCATGAATGGAGTCCAACAGGTTGTGGACTTGGTATCCTCATGTTTGGGGTCCACACCTATGAGGACCACCCCAATATGAAGGTGCCCTGACTGACAATGTTTGCAGATGACTACAAGGTGGGTGATATTATTACCCCCACATGTGAGTTTGACATCCTTCACAAAGGTCTCTCTGAGACCTATGAATGTTGTCAAAACCCTGGACATAAGATCAATGCCAGATGATGTGCTGCCATCCCCTTTGGGTACGACATGGTTCCCATAAAGTAATACACTGTTGGTAGTCCACTGAACATTGATGTTGGTATAAGGGAACTGGGAACACAGGTTGACAGTGAGCTCTGTGTTGACCACCACACTGCCACTGTCTTCTGAAAGTCCTTCCACATGTCACTTCTCCTGACTAAGGGTGTTGAATCCAGGAAGTAAAAGGACAGTGTTTCCCTGTAGTCTCCCCTCAGTAGGCCAATCAATGTGTACTATGGCCCATTCACCATGTAGCCCATGAGACACCAGCAACAACAGGGGAGGCTGCAAATGTACCTCACAAAGAGGATCTTGGGTACTACACACTTGCCCCTTATGGACAGACTCCAACATCTCCAATGAATCTCTGTCTCATATTGGCTACTTAGGTGCGATCTCTGACTGACATACACAGCCATGTCTGACCCAACCTTGTCAGGAATGCTACATCTGAAGAAACCAATCTGTCCATATAATATGCCCCAAATACCTCAACCCCATCCTCACAATCAACAGGACATGCTGGAAGGACTCGTTCACAGCCCAGAGACTGGCCACACTATGGAATAGACATAACATACATGTCAAGCAGATCACATCACTGGCCATCTTCAAGAGAAATCAAGAGGAGTGGATGGGGAATAGAATGCACACCCTGGGGATCACTCCAGTGACTACACCCAGTAGACACACTGGGGAGTCAGGTGGCATGATGCCAGTGTATTCTTATGGGCTTGCCTTTTAAAGCTTCCATGGTCATTTGCCATGTACACACCTATGAATCTTTGAACCTATGGATCTCAGTACCGTCAAATCTGTGTGTGTGTGCATTAGTGTGTATAAAAGTCCTTGTGAGTGTGTAAACATGTGAATGAAAGTAGCTGGTGGCCCATCTCACCAAGTACAACTACCATTGCCATTCCTTACATGTGCTGTAGATGTTATTCACTATATAGGTACCTTGGGACACTCCCCAACCTATAAGCTCTGTGGTTTGTGTGATAACTGCATAACACTATAATACCAATAACTAGATAGCTAGGGTTTCTAATATCAGTCCTGGCAAATGTGTTTTTGTGTGTGTGTGTGTGTGTGTGTGTGTGTGTGTGTGTGTGTGTGTGTGTGTGTGTGTGTGTGTGTGTGTGTGTGTGTGTGTGTGTGTGTTATTGTACGTGTGTATTTGTGTAAGTTACAGTATTTTGTGGTCTCTCTCCCCCAGTACATCACCCATTATCATAATTTGCAAGGCCTGGTGATGTCCCTCACCTTAGAAGTACCTTTGCACAAGTGTCACCCCATACCCTCTGTGGCACATGCAATAAATGCATAACAATGTAGTAACAACAAATACATAGGTAGGGGTTCTAATCTCACAGCTGGCAAATGTATGCAAGAGATGAGTATCTTGCATTTGTTTGTGTGAGAATGACATCCATTGAATGGGCATGGTTTCATATTTTATGCCATGGTACTCACAGTACACATTCCTAGGTCTACTGTATGAGGTCCGCTGTTCACATCAACCGTAGTGATATCTGTAGACACTCTTCAGCCCTATAAGCCCTGTGCAACAGTATGGAATACAAAAAAACACAAAGCAAAAATCTCTCTCCAACTAATGAAACAGCTAGTGTACACATTCTGTAGTATCCAGAAAAAGAAGAAACACCAGCTGTACCACAGCAACGTAGTTTATTAGGATAGTAAGTGCTTTCAGGGATGCAACCCCTTCATCAGATGTCTGATGAAGGAGTTGGATACCTGAAAGTGCTTGCTATCCTAATAAACTATGTTGCTGTGGTGCAGCTGGTGTTTTTTCTTTTGCTGGATACAACAGTATGGAATAGTATGGTATGAATAACATGATAGGTTGGTTTGCTAATGTCAGTATTGGCAAGTGTGTGTGTGTGTGTGTGTGTGTGTGTGTGTGTGTGTGTGTGTGTGTGTGTGTGTGTGTGTGTGTGTGTGTGTGTGTGTGTTTGAACAGCATTCCCTGTGTGTTTGGTCAACAGAATATCCTCTGGGGTTGAGGGCATTAGCAATCTGAGGTGTGGTCCACCCACCACACTTATCATCGTCCATTCTACTAGAGCTTATGTCAACTACCATAGACTTAGGTACAACCCCTTAGCCCTATAAGCTGTGAGGCACATACAAGAACTGTTACATAGACCTGGGAAATGTGTGCAGATACAGCTGTACATTGGCAATCACATAGTCAATGTGTTACAACACTGCCATACCCCTCGTTGGTGATGTCTGCAGGGCCACATCCTGCTGACTCACAGACACGTGAAACACAAACAGAATACAGCATGTGAGAACACATTTGCTTAGTGTTAATAACAGCAATAATGCATCATGGCTGAAAAGGTACAACATACACACTCTGATGTGTACTCATTACAAATGCCAGATGACAGCACCTTACACAGCATTAAATAGCTACACTCTACTAAAGTCACCCTGTACATCAGACCCATATTAGTATGTCCCTGCATCAATGGTATGGATGGCATGGATGTGGCACAGGTATCATCATAATCACAGGGTGTTGTGTGGGTTTGCCAGAAGCCTAGGCTGGGCCATGCAGTTGACATCACATGTGTGTGTTTGAGGGTCTTCATTAAATAAATGGGCTGTGCAGGGGTGGTGTGTGCGTGTCTGTGTGTGTGTGTGTGTGTGTGTGTGTGTGTGTGTGTGTGTGTGTGTGTGTGTGTGTGTGTGTGTGTGTGTGTGTAGGTGATTTGTCTGATTGTGATGTATGTGTGTTTGTGTGCACACAGTCACACCATGTGGGCACCCTACACAGGAGTATTTTGAGCAGCTGTGGGCTGTACATGGCAGGGTGTACAGTTCACCATCTCTGGCCACTGACATGGGAACTGGGCCTGCCAAGGCTATCACTGGCACCACCAGGGCTGATTCCTGATGCAGTACTATTCCCCAATGCGACTGCTGTCTGCTGGATCTGCGTCCCTGTTGGGACTGGCCAGGATCATGTGCCCATGGCCTGGTGCATAGTGGCATGGAAAGCTCAGTAGTGCTGGTGGTACTGCCAGTATGGGAACATGATGGTGAATGGCCACGTAGACCCTCAGATGATCATGGTACTGCCCTACATCCACATGGCTGTTGGCCATCATCCGCCAAATGCTCAAGTACAGATATTCCTCAAGTCGAGGAGTGCCAAGGTCTCCCCCCTCCATCAGTACACTCTCAGATGGCTGCAGTGAGTTCACAAATGTCACCATGGACACCAGGGATATGCTCATCCATGAACCTGTGTATATGTCTGGTATTACATTCATTACGTGTCTGTGCCTCCATGACAGCCCGAAACATGCATCTGGTGACTATTGCTGTGGTACTTGCAACAGGGCATGATGGGCTGCAATTCTCCTCTGAGCACCGCTGCCCATCTGCATGTGTGGGACCTTGCCAGCACTCTGGCTATGGCTAGTGCCTGTACCCTCACTTGCCATAGTCACCACAGTAGCCTGTTCCATGCCACCATAACTGTGCGCGGGTATGGAGTTGACAATAATGGGATGCCAACCGATGGCACAGATTCAGTCCCTGACAACCCCACCTGTGCCTCAATATGAGTATCATCATGGTTAGAGACACAGACATCAGTATCAGAGCAGGCGGGACCGCAGCCACCATGTCCACCTGTGAGGGAAAAACAACATATGTAAATTACTACTAGCACTATAAGATTTGCTGTTACACACACACACACACACACACACACACACACACACACACACACACACACACACACACACACCTCAAAGACATTACACAGACTGACCTCAAATTAGCTGACTGTGGGCATTCATGACACACAGTCAGACAATAACATACACACTCTGGACAGACCCTCAGCATCATGCAGTGCAACCCTTTCCAATTACTGTTACTACTACTATACACCTCTGGGATACGTGAGTGGTGTTAGTAGGTGATGGCCCTTCACCTAGCACACACTCTACCCATGTAAATTATTGCTGCTCACCTGTATAACACTGTGGCAATTCCTACAGAACATACCTTCCAACTGTACATGGTTTTGCTGAATGCCTACATGTGTAGTTCATATGTTTGGTGTGTTCCTCATAACTGCTGTGTTTGTCTGATATATTACGTGGTTGACCTGTGGATTGGTGCCACTAATTAATGTCCTAATTTGAGGTGCAGACTGCATAACCTGTTGTACATGTATGTTAAAACCAAGCCGGTTACTCAAACAACTTCCCAAGCTTACAGTGGATATAGTAAGTCTACTCACACCTGTTACCATGCCAGGTTTTTATGATATATCACGAGACCTCAGAAGTCAGGTTATAACATTGCCATCATTTCATGACATATAACCTGTGCAATCCAACTGAAGAACATACACATCAGTTACAGGTAACATATGGTAATTAAAATAGGTACAATAGGCTGGTTGCATGAGTGTGCACACCTTTAAAGTAGTACTCTGTTAAAGCACCTTTTGAATTAATCACAACATGCAGTCCTCTTGGGAAGGTATCTTTCAGCATGGCACATCTTGACTTGCAAATGTTTGCACACTCTTCCTTGCAAAACACCTCCAACTATGTCAGATTGCAAGGGCATCTCCTATGCACTGCCCTCTTCAGGTCACCCTGCATATATCCTATTGGACATAGGTGTGGGGCTCTGACTCGGCCAGTGAAGAACGTTGCATGTGTTCTGGTGAAGCCATCCTTTTGTTGATTTGGATGTATGGTTTGGGCCATTGTTGTGTGGAAAGGTGGAATTCCTCACCATCAAAATCTTGATGAGTGGATGGGAAATAGGAAATATACCCCGGGGATCACATCTGTGTCTCTACTCGGCAGTGGCACAGTAAAATAACTTTCTTGGGTGGTGTAAGCCAGGGAACCTTGTCGGCTAGGCTTACATAGGCCCTTGGGCCGATAGCCTAGTACCTACCTATGAACCTATGAACCTATGAACCTATGTGGCAGACATCAGAAGGATTGGAACCACAAGGGACCATTGTTTGGAACTGTTCATAATCCCTTCTAACTTGGCTACAGCCCCAGTTCCAACTTGTAAATGGCAATCCCAAAGCAGGACACTGCCATCACCATGCTTCACCATGGGGATGGTGTTGTTGTGGTGATGTGCAGTGGTGTTATTGTGTCAACTACACCTGTAAGAGTTGTCCAAAGAGTTCAACCATGGTCCCATATTACAATAACACATTTTCCCACTTGATTTTTGGAGACCTGATGTATTGTTATCAGACTTTCCCCAGGCCTGGATATTGTTTGGTGTGAGGAACTGCTGCCATCTTCTAACCCTACCCTATAGGCAGGACAAATGGAGACTATGGAAGATTGTTGTGATGTAGTACACACCAAGTACCTGCTGGAGAATACTGATGCTCCTTCACTGTTGCTATAGGGCTTCTGGTAGCCCCCCTGGCCAGTTTTGGGCTTTTATTCTCATAGACTATTGTGAGATGTTCACTCCTTCGCAATGTCACTGTAGCCCCATATTTTCACCACCTTTTGATGACTGTCTGCACTATGTTCCATGGTATGTGCAATGCTGTGGAAATGTTTTGGTATCCTTCTCCAGGCTGATACATCTCAACCACGTAGTCCCTTAGCAGCTTCATCAGCTCTATGCGAACTATGGCTGTTGCTGTAGCAGGCAACTGGGTATATGTTAGGACAATCCTGGTAGTACAGCTGACTGTTATTTACTGTTAATCAAAGAGTCTCTGTTAATTGATGGCAGGTGTGTACCCAATAAGATGTACTGCTGTAGTTATATCCAAAGCTGCCTCAACACAGTAGTAGCTTCAGCCTGTGCACACATATGCATCTAGGTTGTTGTACTACTGTTATGTATCATTATTGTTCCCCTAACAGATTTGTTTGCTTTACAATTGAATTGTACAGGTTTTAGGTCACATGAAAGGCTGACAGCATTTTGAACTTGTCTATTGTGCTCTCATTTTTGTATATCACAAATACATGGCATTCTAACAGGTGTATATACCATTTATATGCACTGCATATCACTAATTTATACAATATGACCATAGCTTTGGGCCTTTGTCCCCCCATTTTGTCAGCCTTTCTCCAGATGTCCTGCAATGACAGGTTGTGAGGTATACTACAGATACATGACGTCTCCTGCAAATAGGCCCCTGTGATGACCACTGTGATGCAATGCAGTAAACACCAACACAAGTGAGCATGCAGATATTGCCAAATGGCTGAGTGTAACAGTTGTGTGCATGGTCACATGCATTAACTTTAGCATGCTTGGAGTACTGGTGTGCCATAACAGGAAAATTCCATACTTACTGGCTTCAGGCTACTGTCCCATGTGCAGACCAGAGGGACCTATGTAGTTGTGAGGGACAGGTATTGTCAACACATTCACAATAGGCATTGGTACAAGAGGAATGCTACGTTTCTGCACAGGTACAGTACACACTCTGATATTACACAATTTTCTGTTCTTCACCATAGAGGTGCACTTGTGTGCATTACTACACCCCACCCACTAATCCATTTTCAATGGCATATGCATCTTGGGACTATAGAAGACAGTTTATATGCTACCTAATTACACTGATGTGCACTTTGGCCTTACCTGGATGCTCTCTGCCTGTTGCCTGAGTGCCACCCACCTCCACGACTGTTGTTTCCTGAGTTTGAGTTTGTGTGGCAGCTACCCCAAGGTTGGAAAGGAGCTCCTCTGTCACCATAAGTGGGGCCTATGTGGGTGGCCCCCACCAGTAGCATTATGGTCCCTCACTACAGCAGCAGCCCTTTGGAGGGCATGATGTATCAGGTCAGTCAGTCTATGCCTGACCTGATCATATGTGTGTCCATGGTGGTCCAAGATGTTCACTCTGTGGATGATTTCATCCCACAGGGCAGTCCGCTCCCTCAAATTTTGCTGGCTATTGCCAGAAAGGATGGCATGGTTTAAGATTACAACTTCTGTGATAGCTGGTGTCTCTGCATCAGTGTAAGGTGGATGCCGCTGCATGGCACCTGGAAGACATAAACAGGGAAACACATCACAAGACCTCAGACATTGCCCAGAGTTCTTTACAGAGCCAGCACATGAATATGGACTATCACTAGCCACCACTTTACAAACACATCATACTCCTATACCTGGCAGCACAGTATGAACATGCATTGTACTCCTGGTCCAGATATGTCATGTTCTCCCTAATGAGGGCCAGTACATTGCATAAACCACCATTCATCATTCACATTTGTGTAGAGGGGTGACAGTGGCCATGTTCCTTGCAGATGGGATGTCAGTGGTGCTCAGGCTTTGCTTGCATACAGTGTGTAATAGAGCTGGAAGCATATGCCTGGGCTCATGTAGGATGCATACAGGAATGTTATCAGGCCCCAAGGGGACTTGCTTTTGTTAACTTTGATTAGGCAGTTTGCACCTGATCCATGATGATGAGGGAAGGGGGGTGTGTGCTGTGCATATCCACCTATACTGATGGTGAGCCGGGGGGGGGTGATATTTGCCCTAAACCTGTCTGCAGCAGGTTGGCTGTAGCTATGGTGCATGTGTATGTGATGTGATTGAACACCATTACAGGGTGGGTTGGGTTGCCGCCTCTGAGACTGCAGATATATGTGAAGATGGTCTTGTGATTGCCCTCAGTGGATGTATCCAATTTGTACTCATAGTTAGCCTTACAGTAATCTACCTGTGACCTAATATGTTAATTCAGACAAAGGTTGACATGCTGCCCAGTTGGTGCCTGCTCCTACTTTGCACTGTACAGCCAATATAGCATCACAATATGTGCTTTGTGCATTGCTGTTGTCCAGCAAAGGAGTTTACTCTACTTTGGTGGAGACAGGTTTTACAAGTAAGGTATTGCTGAGGTCATACAGCTATGTGGGTGATCATATATCTGTTTGTTGTAGGCATGGACACAGGGTCAGAACACAGTTGGCCACCTCTACAATTTCAACTTGATACTCATGCTTATTATACTACCCATGTCTGTGTCATGGCAATAACACAACTAGTAGCTGTAGAAGTTTAACTCTGTTGGATGCACAGAAACTAAGGCTACACATGTATACAACATGTACAGCTTATTCACATGATGTTTTGCATCCCATGTCAGTTATTATGATGCAGCCAGGTACACCTACCCATACATACATATGCACAGGTAATACCTGCTATACATTTCTGTTCTATGTCAGTATGGCACACTGTAATTACAGTCTTGCTGCTCAGTCAGTCATGTCAACCTCTTAGGGCAGGACATCTGGAGGATACTGCACATACATGGTGGGCTACAGGCCACAATTAGTGACACATTCTTCAGATTGCTGTAACACACATATGTCATTTGAAAGTGCAGTACTCTTTGCATTCACAGACATACCCTGGAGGATGTCTGTTGCTCATATGGCAGGCAGACAGGAGAAAGGCTAGGGGTGTGGTAGTGAGGGTAGGAACTGTTAATGTTGTTAGTATGACTGGTATGGGTACAGAGCTACCTGATATGCTGGACAGAGAAAAGATGGATATATTGTGGGTGCCAGAGATCAGATAGATGGTGTGAACAGCTGTGTGCATCAGAGTTGGGTACAAACAGTTCTGTCATTGTGTGTATGAGAGGGGAACTGGTGTAGGGATTAACCTGAAGGAACATTATGCCAAGAGTGTTTGTGGAGGTGATAAGAGTGTCAGATTGAGTGATGTTTAGGAGGCTGGGAATTGATGGTATAATGATGGCAGTTGTTAGTGCATATGCTCCCTAACTGTATGTGTGATGGATAAGACAGACATACTTTGGTGTGGCTAGATGAAATGGTAATGACTGTACCCAAGGGTGAGAGAGTGGTGACTGGAGAAGATTTCAGTGGGCATTTTGGTGAAGGGGACAGAGGGGGATGCAGAAATGATGGGTAGTTATGGTGTTAAGCAAAGGAATGAAGAAGGTGAGATGGTGGTGGAGTTTGTAACAGAGGTTGGACATGGCTGTGGTGAATATGTAGTTTTACAAAACTGAGGGGCATAAGGTGACATAAAAGAGTGGAGGA
Source organism: Protopterus annectens (assembly GCF_019279795.1). Taxonomy (NCBI): domain Eukaryota; kingdom Metazoa; phylum Chordata; order Ceratodontiformes; family Protopteridae; genus Protopterus; species Protopterus annectens. The sequence goes on along the minus strand of NC_056734.1, from coordinate 346,646,694 downwards.
AGATGCACACAGGTGGATTATCTCCTATGCAGGTGGGCCTGTTTGAAGGGGATTGGTAACTGTAAAGGGGTGACAGGGGAAAGTGTAGTTAGGCAGCATGGAATGTTGGTTTGTGGGATGACGTTGGTGATCAAGAAGAGGGGGAGGAGTGTGAGGGCAGCACCATGGATGAAATCGTGGATACTGAGAAAGGGTGATTGTGAGGTTGAGTCAGAGAAGAGTTAAGTCAGGCAGTGGGTGGAAGTGAAGATTTAGCAAATATCTGGGTAACTACATCTGAGCTAGTAAGGGAGATGAGTAGAGCGGGGCTTGGTTTGACATCTGCACAGATGAAGGAGGACAAGGAGACCTGGTGGTGGCATGAGGAAGTACAAGGGAGTATACAGAGAAAAAGGTTAGCTAATGAGAAGTGGGATTGTCAGACAGATGAATAAAGTAGACAGGTGTATAGGGAGATGGGGTGCATGGCAACGTGAGTGGTGATAAAGGCTGAAGATGGGGCATCTGAAGGACTGTATGTATTGCTGGACACCAAGGATGGAGAATAGGACATGTACCAATTGGCTAGACAGAGGCACATAGCTAGGAAGGATGTGCAGCATATAAGGCTGATAACGATAATAGTGGAAGTGTACTCACAAGCAAGGAGAGTGTGTCAAGCAGGTAGAAACAGTACTTTGATGGGCTGTTGAATGAAGAGAATGAGAGAGAGAGAGAGAAGGTTGGATGATATGGGTATGGTGAATCAGGCATGAAACAGATTATCAAGGGGGAAGTAAGGATAGCTATGAAGACATTTAAGAATGGAAAGGATATTGGTCCAGATGACATACCTGTGGAAGTATAGAGGTGTTTAGGACAAATGGCAGTGGTCTTTTTAACTGGATTGTTTACTGTAATCTTGAGAGGATGGGTGAGGAGTGGATAAAATGTGTTTGGGTACTAATTATGCAAATAAGGGTGGTGTGCAGAGCTGTAGTAACTACAGAGGGATAACATTGATCAGTCACAGCAGGAGGTAATGCTAAAGGGTGGTGGAAGCTAGTTTAAGACAGGAGGTGAGGATTACTGATCAGCAGTATGGTTCCATGACAAGAAAGAGCAGTACAGATGCAATGTTTGCACTGACAGTGTTGATGGGGACATACAGAGAAGGTTGGAAGTAGCTGCATTGTGTCTTTGTGGATGTAAAGACAGCATATGACAGAATGCCTAGAAATGAGTTGTGGTATTGTATGAGGTGGTCAGGAGTGGCGGAAGAATCCATAAGAATGCTACAGGATATGTACAAGGCTAGTATGACAGCGGTGAGTTCTGCATTGGGATTGACAGGTGTGTTTAAGGTAAAGGTGCGAGTACATCAGGGATCAGCTATGAACCCTTTTTTATTTGCAGTGGCATTGGACAGGTCATCAGACATGATCAGACAGGATTCACCATGGACTATGCTGTTTGCAGATGACATTGTGGTCTGTAGTGAGAGTAGGGAACAAGTGGTGGAGGCCTTGGAGAGGTGGAGATATGATCTATAGAGGGGAGGAATGCTGGTCAGCAGGAATAAAACAGAATATATGTGTGTGTGAATGGGAGGGAGGATAGAGGAATGTTGAGGATGCAGGGAGTACAGTTTGCAAAGGCAGATAGGTGTAAATACTTGAGAACAACAGTTCAGAGTAATGGTAAGTGTAGGCGAGAGGTGAAGATGAGAGTACAGGCAGGATGTGGGGGGTGGAGAAGAGTGTCAGGAGTGATTTGTGACAGATGAGTACCATTAAGAATAATAGGAAAGGTCTACAAGAGGGTAGTGAGATCAGCTATGTTATATGGGTTGGAGACATTGGCATTGCAAAAAGAGGCACTAGTCAGAGTTGGACACAGCAGAGTTAATGATGTTAACATTTGCACTGGGTGTGACAAGGGTCGACAGGATTAGTAATATGTATGTTAGGGGGTCTGCCCAGGTTGGACAGCTTGTGGACAAAGCCATAGAGTGTCAGGATTATGTTTGTTTGGAAGTGTGATGAGGAGGTATGCTGAGTATGTTTGGGAAAGAATAAGTCTGCCAGGTAATAGAAAAAGAGGAAAGCGTGAGATAAGGTGTATGTATGTGGTGACAGTGGACATGCAGGTGGTTGATGTGACAGAACAAGATGCAGAGGACTGGAAGACATGTAGACAGATGATCTGCTGTGGCGACCACTAACTGTTACAGCCAAAAGAAAGAGAAGGTGATGTTGTAATGTCAGTGTTCACAGGTTTAGAATTATTTGCAAGACATAACACAACTATTGATGACATAACTACAAATATGAGGCACACATACGGTCATTGTGCATAACACTGGACAGTTGAATGCTATGAGCTCAGTATATCACTTGCAGTTCAACACACGCAGCTGTGACAGTATTTCAGTATGCAAATACCCTGTATAGGTCCATCACATGTCTGAGACAAACATGTATATCATATTTGTATTGATAATTAACATATGGATATCTGCAACATCCCAGTAACTGTCCTAGCAGTGTCACAGTCAGTATTGTGCAACACACACTCCAGTAGTGGTCATATGTGAGCCATCCTTTCTTGGGGTGACTCAGGGCTTTGAGCTGTGTTCGATGTCACTGCAGACAGACACAGATGCTATGGCCATAGGTTCTTCTCAGCAATATATCAGTACAGCATGTGTTGCTGAGACATATTATTGTTTGAACATCCTATTTTCCACATTTACATACCCCTACTACATTCCATTACATGCTTAATTGTTTGACATACCTGTGGTTTTTTTTTCGGTTCAGTTGGTATAACCCATAAGTTTCAGTGTGTGTGCCTGTCTGTTTGTTTGTCTCTCTCTCTCTCTCTCTCTCTCTCTCTCAGACAGATGTAGGATATACATCTGTTCTGTATAGGCAGCAGCTTGCCTTTAGTAGGTAATGCTCATGAGCAGCTGATGACCTGTGCACCGATTGGAGTTCCCACTTGCTAATTGCATGAAGAACAGCTGTGGTATCATTCCCATACCCAAGAGCATGGAAACACACTCCTATAACTGAGTACTTCATGTGGACATTTCCCCTTTTCCTTGCCTGTGAGGAGGGATTCATGGAGGTGCGTGACAAACAGCACCACAGAGGGTAGTTGGAAATACCTCTTACAACAAACATTGTGGAGACAGCCTAACAAACTGAGGGAGAATGTTCCAGACATAGGGACAGAATGTAAGTATTGCTGTTGTACAGTTGAAGTAATGCTAGTTTGACAGGGTTTGTGTGGATATGGCTGCTCTGCGTGAATTAAAGTCTGATAGTGTTATGTGGTTGACATAACTCTCAACAGTAGGGCTATCCACAGACTGGCCAGAGTTTGGACTCTTACATTTGGTGTGTTACTCACACATTTTTTGGCCTTGGAAATTCAGTAGCATACTCTGAGGATTGCAGTCAGTAAATGGTAATTTCCATGTGTGTTTCCGACTTCATATCCCTCAGAGCAGATATATTGCAACAACCCTGTTACACCACCATCTTTCTCAGTTTATGACAACAATATGTCAATAATGCCCCTGTGTTTAGGCCTCTGCCCCCAAGTATGTTAGGCTTTGTCCAGATGTCATGCTATAAGAGGTGGATAGGTATAGTATATCATTATATAATGACCTCATTCCTGATATCATCCCAGTGATGTATCAGACTGCCAGACATGTCATGTGTAGGAGGCCTTATATATAAGGACAAAGCCTGGATGTTCTGTGGGACTCTATACAGTTGAGAGGCCTCTGTATTTCTGGCAATAGTTGTCAGACTGTCAAGACTGTGTAGCAGTATATTGTGACTGTGTCATTAGGCCTCTGTAGGGAGGGGGAAGATGTAAGTGTTATGGGCCCTTTTCTAACTGACTTTGCATGCTGCTACAGTTTCTGGTGCTCTATCACCTGCATATGTTTGTAGGGGCAGACCGACACATGTCTCATACCATAGTCAGGCATCAGACTACACTGTGAACTGGGCCAGTATATGTAGAGGTAGTGTGTGAGTGGCAAACATGCTGATGATTTTGTTCACACAGTCCATATACTCTGCTGCTCATGTGGCTTACCAGTATGTCACTTTGAATGTGGTGAGATTGGTTATGGGTATGCATTTTCACACAGGTGTCTGTTTGTCAGTGCTGTTACATCCCTGTAGTGCCAGATATATTTGCAATTACATGTGTATTCCCCATAGCAAAATTTGATTACTGTTGTGTCAGTCTGCCTGTAGTTTAGGCAGTACTTGGTGACATGCCTAGCAGCTCAGTGTAGTTTTCCTACTATGATGTTATGTCCAGATATTTATCAGATGTACTGTTGCCTGGCCCCCATAATTGTTGTGTATGTCTGACACATCAGTAGGATGATGTGAAGATTTATGTCAATAACTAGTGGGGAGTAATTTGGTTTTGGACTTGGGCTATTCCAGTCAATGTATGTTACAACAGACAGGAGGGTGTTACTGCATCATCTGTGTCACCTTATCTACTCCAGTATTTGGGATATGTTCCCAGTTTCATGGCTTTACCCCCCTCCTTTGTCAGGCTTGGTCCAGATTTGTTGCACTAAGGGGGTCTGAGCATACCTCTCGACTGGCTAAATTGTTTCAAACTATCCAGGTTTATTGCTCATATTTCTGTACTGTTCCACAGAATCATTATTTTCATTTCTGTGTTAAATCACTGTGATGATGTGAAGATTTATGTTAGTAAATGATGACATACATTTCAGTTTGAGAACTCACATCCTTCTGAACATGTATGCTGACAGAAACCCTTTTACTTTAGCAGCATTCTACATTTATAAATGCAGTACATACATTATGTCCCTGGTCTTGGCCTATTGTTCCCCATTTTGACAGCTTTTGTCCAGAATTCTTGCACCAAGAGGTGGAGAAGTATGGTGCCGGGTGTGACTCCACTACTCTACTACATGTTATGAGTATATATATATATATATATATATATATATATATATATATATATATATAATTTTTTTGCTCTCTCTCTCTCTCTCTCTATATATATATATATATATATATATATTCCTTTTTTGAAATCTATACATATATTTATATAACAATATATATGTATATATTCTATAGGTATTTGTTTTATATGTATTGCTCCATATATCTGATGTATATACTTTTTCATATTTATCTATCACCATACACATATATATGTCTATATATATATATATATATATATATATATATACTAAACATGACTGATTCCACAGTGTCTGTTCCCTACTATTCTATACTTGTACTGAATGATATATTTGAAAAAGCAGCATTCATTATGACAGCTCAGATTGTCTAGTGGTACACCGCTTTGACTATTGTGTATAGGGTCCTGGGTCCAAGACTTGGCAGTGCTAACTACTTTGTTGCTGGGCAAAACAGTGACTGATGAAGACAGGGTGATTAAGGCAGTTGTAAGTGGGTTTGCATGGATTTGGGCGATGGTAAGCGATGCCAACACACGTTTAAATGGGAAACTGCTTAGTCTGTGTAGGCATCTCTTAGCATCATGCAAACTCACTTACTCACACTTACCCCGTGCTAATTTCTTTAAAAGAAAAGAAAATAGGGGTGATAGGAAAATGTTAAAAAAGGGGGCATGCAGAGGGAAAAACAATATGAAAGATAGCTAGGGATGTGCAGGATGGGTGTAGGGAAGGTCCATAGCTGTCCATTTCTGATACAGCAACAGCTGTGCATTTGTACAGAATTTGGAGGTGAATTTGGACACTCAAACCCCTGAGAGAAGGGTGAGGATAACAGTAATGTGTTGTTATGCCAATTAGACCAGATTATATGTGTCCAGTGAACACGTGTACAAAATGGACAGCTATGTATGGGGTGACTTTTTTTTTTGGGAACAGATTGCCTTTTTTTTTTATAAGGTGAGATCGGGATATTGGGGAAGGATAGTAGGTATATTTTGGGAGGTAAGTTGGGTAGGAAGACAGACAAGACAGCAGACAGAGGTGGTATATGGCACATGTGGGGGGGTAACACCTTGGATGGGGAGGGTGGTTGGGAATCAGTTGCCTATGACCCCCCAAATGGATAGAGTGGGACTGAGTTCCCCAGCCATGGGCAGTCACCACTGCACCTTCACGTCCCCAAAGCTGGCTGTGCTGGGGGATGAGCAGGATGGGCGGGCTGACTCTCAAGATATGCCACATGGCCCTCAAGCTGGCATAGCTGATCTCTCAACTCCTTTCAAAGCTCACTACACACCAATCCCCAGACCTGACTATGGGTGATGGTGTCCTGTCTGCGTCTACTCCCAGGGAGGATGGGCCCTATCCCCTGAGGTGGTATGACCCAAAAGTGGTGCAGGAACAGTGGATGAGGAGGTCCCAGGTTGGATCCCAGATGTGTTGGGGATCAGTGCCATGGCCAGCTGAGGTGAGAGGATAGATCCACTGGGATCGGCCTTCCCAGGCATGCTATGGTGTTGAGGTTTTACAACATATGTTGGTTAGTCATGAACAACACATTCCAGGGTTAGTTATAACAGCATGCATGGGTGTTCCCATTAAACCAAAACAACAGATCTGAAACAGTTGCATAGCAAACAGAACACATGCATATATGGAACCACAGTGGACATTATAACGGTATGCAGATTACATTGATATCAATAGACCATCAATGATACTATTTGAACAGGGAACATTAATAATCAAAAGTTTTAAATATTTGCAGAAGAATAGAACACATGTACCAACAGTAGGTTTTATGAAAAACATACCCGTTGATTTATGTGTTTAGATTACTGGTGCAGATAGGTTGGGGGAAAGAGAGAGATGTCAATTAACAACTGTATAGGCTTCAGTTGCTCACAACTTTAATGATTATTGCTCTAATCCTTACTCTTCAGGTATTACCTAACTTTACATCGAGGGTTGGGCAGTGATATGTTTGTGCACAGTGTATAATAACAGCCTTGTGGATCATTTATACCTTTTCTTACCTGGCAGACCTGTGGAGGAAATTTCTGTTAATACTACCTGACTGTTTCTACACTTATGCACATATTCTTGGGTGAGATTATGCATACAGCTTAATACCACTCCCGGGATTCAAACATTGCCTGTTTGTGCAAAAAGGTACAACAAGGCTGTGTTTCATCACAATGAGCTATTGGGGAACTGCTGTTTTTTTTTTTTTTTTACTGCTTTTTTTTGCATAATACTCTCTGGTTTGGACAATCTGCTTTGTAATTCTGACATTTATGCATGGCAGATAGTTCTTATACTGCGTATTCATACCATCACATATTACAGTATGGAAAACAATGGTTAACACAACATTACTATTCAGGGATCAGATCTTAGTGCATGGAACATTTCTTATAGTTAATCTGTTTTACAACTCCACAATCTTTGTCAGATGAGCCTCAATTAATTAATGCTGTCAGAGCCATAGTTGCTGTGCAGAACCTGTACACATTTAGAGTAGTACACATTTAGAGTAATACTAACAAATAGCAAAGTAAACACAACAGTCTGGGGTTTTGAGTGTTATTGACTTGTACTGACACTTTTATTGATATATATCCTGAACGTCACTATTAGTCTGCTAATATCTTGTTTATTCAGTACAAACAATACACATTTCTAACTACTGGCAGCCTTTCTATTTATTTACCCTGACTACTGCAAGCTAGATTTGTACTCACCACCTTCACAATGCAGCCTTAGCAGCCTGCTGGCATGGGTGTCCATGTTTGCAGACCTCTCATCTGCAGCTGTACAGGAGATAGAGAAACATGTATGCATACCTATCCATCTCATAAGTGTGTAAGTATCAGTATCAATTATTGTGTAACAAAGTAGGGTGGACTTTGTTACACAATAATTGATACTGATACTTACACACTGCTGGGACATTTTGTGCCTGAACATCTTGGATCCACTGGTCCAATAGGTCCCCCTTCCTATGCTTCAGGTCAGCATAATGGTGCCAGACCTGCTCACCAGTCCAAGGGATACCAGTAGCAGTGGTGAGATCACATGTGAGATGCTCCCAGGCCTCTGCTTTGTATTGGAAGCCCTGGTACTGATCCTGTAGCAGTCTCCCTTCATGGTCTTTTACGAGGAGTCTAACCATGCCCCAATGCTGTGACTGAAAGCACACACCCTCACCAACGCTAGCCATAGTGCCTGCAGTGATCAGCTACAACTGGTTATGGTTGTATTTCCACCTGAGGGGTTTAAATACGGCTGGATTCCCATCCTTTGCAATGATTGGCTGATTTTGAATATGCTGAGCTAAGCTAAGCGACGGGCAAACCCGCTTAGCTAAGATAAGTGTTGCTTAAAGGGGTAGATGCTAAGCACTGCTTACCTATGCGCAAATCCAATTAGCTATGCTAATTATTGGTAAGCATTTAGATTTAAGCAATGCTTACACTGGCAAGCATAGCTGAACAAAATTTAGCATTGTTCAGCTATCATTTTATGGACTATCAGGATTGTGGGGTTGATTCCTTATTAATGACATCTTATGATATGTATGTTTACCTTATATAACATCCCCCTATCTGCTTTCATTACATTATATTATTTTGTGACTATACTGTATGTGCATCTGTACTACACTGACACCTCACATTTGGACTTGCTACACTACCCTGCTTAACAAATATATATCATTCCCTACCTAATTATAAAAAATATATTTTAGTCCTGTTTTCACATATAAAAATGAATGGACTGCATTGGGGCTCAAATTGTGAATGACTGCATGTTAAGCAAAAGCTCTAACCACTACACTCTCACTTTGGCTATTTTGGCTGTATACTTCTATTTAGCTCATTTAGATGTTTACGCTATGCTAAACACAGCTGTGTGAAATACACACCCACTCAGCTATGCTTAAACTTTAGTGGGGATGGGAAAAAATATTTGTTTTATTTTTCTTACTTTAGAAATATGCACATAGCTAACAGTCACACCTCTAAACCTCTTAGAGTGTAAGATCTTAACAAAGCCTAACATGATGGGGGGACAAAGGGGGACAGATTTTAAATATTGCTTTTACAAACTTTGGAAGTTGATCGAATAATAGGTTTGTATTAGCATGACATATTTGAAGGATGTGGAGTCTTACACTCAAATGTTTGTCATTATTTAATGACTTCGAGCCTCAGCTCTTTACCACGACAGTAGGAGGAACACACCTAACATATGAGGCACAACTCTGGACATTTTGCGAATATCTGTTTAGCTGGGAGGCATGCTAACAGTGTCCACATATACTATTTTTGTTTTCAGAGTGCCATACGTCACATCCTGAGTGCAGGGGGAGTGTTTACTGTGCGACCACTGCTCAGACATGCCCACTGCACTTGTACATGGATCGTGCCCATGGAGGTTGTACAGCAGCTGGCATTCATGAATATGCAAGATGCGCTGCTGTACTGATCGGGCACGATCCACTCCATGCAAGAATAGCCTTATTCTTGCACGGAGCTTTCATGAATCCCAAGGGGGGTGTGTGTGTGTGTGTGTGTGTGTGTGTGTGTGTGTGTGTGTGTGTATATATATATATATATATATATATATATATACATACAGAACCTAACCACATCCCCTGTGCCCCCCCACCCTCCTAACTATATGTACTAACTCCAGGATTGCATTACAGTAGGGAAAAGGGCATATACCTTTTACTCACCTTACAGTACTCTACACAGTGCCATATATACTAACTGCAGTTCAGTGAACAAAGTAGACTCATATATACATATATATATATATATATATATATATATATATATATATATGTATGTGTGTATGTATATATATATATATATATATATATATATATATATATATATATATATATATATATACATATATATATATATATATATGTGTGTGTGTGTGTACATATACATATATAAATATATATATATATATATATATATATATATATATATATATATATATATATTCATGTGTGTGTGTGTACACATACTGCTGATTTATCTGATGTTGAATCCTTTCTTCCAGGACCTCTGCTAATAAGTTGTTTTGCAAAATTACCAGACTACCCTGGTAAATAAAAAGCAAGTACATAAATAAATAAATACATAAATAATGTTCATTATATTTTATATGAATTACACCAAACCAGATAGCTAAATAGATAGATAGATAGATAGATAGATAGATAGATAGATAGATAGATAGATTGATAGATAGATAGTGCCAATGATAAAACTGAACAAAAACATTCATAGCCTACTTAGATACTTAGAAAAGGTAGTTTATTACTCAAAGTAAACTCAAGAAAATGTTTCTGTTAATATATGCTCAGATACATTAACATGAATCTGTCTGTTTGGAAAACCATTTAAATGTAACACCCAGTGCAGTGTCTGCCTACTTAAACTAATTTGTTCTCAAGTTAACACCTAAGAACTGAGAGCAGGAAAACAGACTGTCCACCCAGTGATCTTATTTAACATAACATTGCATTACACTGGAGGATTATTTTACCCATTTCTACCTCTTGACTGTATAAAGCTTTTGCATTTTTCTGATCATATATCATTAGTCTGATATTTAACATTGTACAAGCTATCAGAAAACCAAAAGTTAACTAATTTTAGGAGTTCCATACATAGTACTCTTGTATGTGGCTTCATGTTCACTTAAATGTTTAAAATTGTAAGAGTACAGTATGCAATGGATGTAGATACACTTTAGACATTCAGTATCTTGCAAATCCTCCTTGTATTACCTGACAGTATACATGCACATCTAGTTAATAGTTTTAAATTAGTATATTTGTCTTAAGTATAAGAAAGAAGCATAATGACCATTAAAAATCAGCAGAATTCCACAGACTTGCATTAAAACTTAACTTTTATTTACTTATTTTTATCTGTCTAAATAACAATTAGTTTTATTGCAGCTCTCAGATCTTCGGTCTGGGGACTTTTAAGTTCTGCAAACATTATTGGTGTTTCTTTAGTTAAACGTATTTCATTTAGAAGTATAGTGACTAAATTATTACAGTTTGTCTGGCCAATATAGTTTATACCAGCCCTGAAAAGCTGATCTAACAGTTATTTGTTGACCCTTTCAAAAATGTTAGTTTCTTCATGTTTTAAATAATATTACTCATATTTCAGTAAAAGACATGTTAAATGTATACTTAAAAATATGTCTTAAATCAGAAACATTCAGGAAATTCTGAAGAAAAACTACTTTCAGCATAATCTGCTACCAGTGTTATATCTGAGAAACTACTTCTTATACAAATACATTCAAAATAGCCTGCTTAACCCAAGATCAGTAATGAAACAGTAAGACATAGTCTTCAGTCCAAATTCCAAGGCTTCTAAGGACAATATAAGGTCCTTAAAGGGTTTATATTGACTAGAACTCTGTTGAAGACATACAAACTCAGAGGTGTAAACAGCAGAAATAAAATATAGTACTACTGTAGGGGTTGTTTATAGCAAAGACTAAATAAGACTTCAGAAGTCTACAAAGTATCTTTTATAGTTTACGGGTGCAGAGATGAACAGATTAGTTCAGTTCCTTTTATGAACTGGAAATAAAACAGACGAGGCAGCAGACTAGATTAAGATCATTACGTTCCTGATCTTTGAAGGCATGATATATATCTAGCACTCTGACTCCCAGTCAAATGATATGGCATTATATTCCACAAGTCATTTTTTAGTCTAGTGGTGAAGCCTGACTATAATTCTAAATAAAACCTTTGTAGTAGGTGGCTGAATGTCACATTTTTTGCTTCTAACTCAGAAAGAAATGCTAGGCTGTCCCCGTGTACATCTCACAGCTGCTTGGATGTACACAGAAAACTGAATTAGCTGCACAATCAAGCTGTGAAATACTGCACAATGCTAAGAAAAATTACCTTTTTTGTGTGTAATATTATTGTCACTGATTTTCTTCCCCACCGTAATTGGATAAGTGAATATTATACATTTCTATCACTATACATTTTTTATGTTAGAATATTCACTATAGTTTTACAGCTAGAACATTGTAATTAACTGTTGGAGTTAGCAGCATACAAGCGATCTTTAAATTACTCATATGACATTTCTAACAAAGACAATGACATGCTAACAAATGAGATAGTACACGCATTTAGAAAAGTTATTCCCATCTTGCAGGTATGTCTCTAGCAGTTTGATTACTTCTTTTTACCAGTATGTATAGTACAAAAGACAGTGTCCAGTATACACAATTAAATCTAGATAACAAAGCACTAATCCTGCAGCATCATTAGTGTGCAGTAAGCATTGCAAGTAAAATAAAGCTTTATTTTGAGATAATCTCTACCCACTGAGCTGCTGAACAATATTCAGTTATAAAGCCCAGTCTGTGTAGGTGGAATTCTCTGTATTGCATGGCACAAACCAGTAATGGGCAGCTCCTCTTTTTTTCTGTATTCCATTTACTTCTACTTCTTAATATTTGCTAACACAGTTCATCTTAATGATATGTTTTTATCTTATAAGGGAAACCAACATTTCAGTTTTATGAGTCAAACATTGCATGGGCAGCATTAAATATCTGCTTGAAGTTTCTTACAAACTACTATGAATGTTCATAGGTTCATAGTTGTGTACTAGGCTAATGGTCCTGGAGCCTTTACAAGCATAACCCATAGGATTACCCTGGCATCATGCCATCTGACCTTAGTTCCCAGTGCCTCTGTCAAGTAGAGCCACTGGAGTGATCCCCGGGGTGAATTATCTTTTTTTCATCCACTCATCAAGATTTGTCTTAAAGAGGGCCAGTGAGGCGCTCCGCTTGACATGTATGGGGAAGTCTATTCCATAGCATGAGTAGTCTGTGGGTTATGAACCTGTCCCTCCAGCTTGTTCTGTTGTTTGTGGTAATAAGGTTGAGGTCTCTGGAGCATGTGGTGTGGAGGGATTGGGATTTCTTTAGATGTAGCATTTCTAACAGAGCTGGGTCAGATATGGCTTTGTAAGTTAAGAAGAGATCGCCTCTAAGTAGGCAATATGAGACAGAGAACAGTTGGAGATTTTTGAATCTGTCCATATAGGACAAGTGTTTAAGGCCTAAGATCCTCTTTGTGAGATATTTTTGTGGCCTCTCTAGTTGTTGTAGGTGTCTAGTGAGGTACATGCCAAATGGCGCATTATACTCTATGATTGGCCTAATGAGGGAAGAGTAGAGGGAGACAATGACCTCTTTCTTCCTGGATGCAAAACCTTTAGTAATGAGATGTGCCACATAGAAGGACTTTCTGACCACAGTGGCAATGTGGTGGTCAAAAGAGAGGTTGCTGTCAACCTGTGTTCCCAAATCTCTTATGCCGTGTTCTGTATTCAGTGGACTACCATCAATGTGGTAATTCATGGGAACCAGGTTTTTCCCAAAAGGGATGATGACACATTTTTTGGCATTGAGCTTAATGCCATGGCTATTTAAATAATTTAGGTGACTATTTTTGTGCATTCTTTGTATCTTGTAAGCTAATTACAAGCCTCAACTACATAAATGAAGAATGAAAGTTGATATTGGCATTGTAAGTGTCTTGATGCAGTCACCTACCATTAAAACAGAAAGTCTGAACTCTGTGTCCTGTCAAATTTTCAAAGGTTGTCTAATTTCTTTTACATGGGTGTCGCACAATATAGTGAAAAAATTGGAAATGATTGTTTGCCTAAATATAGAATTTTATACAAGGAGTTGTCCCATTCCTTTTATCTATGGGGAAGTTGCAGCTCCCACACTTTCTGAAAATCACCTATGATGTCAAAATTTCTTTGACAAAGTGCATATACTTGCTTTTGTACAAAACTCAGGTATTGGTCTTTATTAATAGGATCATGGGAGGTTACTATGTTATCGGCATGGAGGTCACCACAAGCCAACCATTTCATCCCTATGTAATACCAATGATACTCTAGTCAGTACCCAGGATTGTATTTAGTAATGACTTCCCATGTCCAGGAGGGTTGTGGACACCATCCCCAGTAAGAATTTATGGTGCCCCTTCCACTCATCCAGGTTCCTCATGAACAGTGTCATAGAGGTTCTCTGCTTCAGTCTATTCCAAAGACGAGCCAGTTTCTGGGAAACAAATCTATCACTCCTTGAGTTATATAAACATGAGCCTTCACAGAATAGCTCTAAAGAATCCCTGAAAATCAAGTAATTCTAAACCACCTTGTTCATTGAGAACAGTGTATCCCTTTTAACTCTTGCCTTCTTCATCTCCTAGATAAATTCCTTCAACTCTTTATTAATTAGCATTCTCTTCTCTGGTTCACCTGTATATAAAGCTTAAGGTTCTAAAAACATTGTGACTACTTCTATCTTACTATCCATATCCAACTTCTCAGTTTTTTTAATTAGCTTTTGTTTAGTCTTTTCCCACATATCTTTATTTCTGTAATACAATCCTTTTTTAATGCATACACATAAATATTTAATCTTATCAGGTCCCCATAATTGTAGGTATTGATGAACCAATTCATTGTGGATGCATCATTTACAGCTATAGCCTTTGATTTATCTTTATTTATTTTATGTCTCAAAAAAACATGAAGCTGTCTCAAAGTGTTCCATAACACTTAAATGTCATTTTCTTGATTTATCGAGTGAGTACAAAATAGTATCATCTGGAAATAACGCTAACATTTTGATCACCATACCATATATTTCCTTGAATTTGAGAGTTCCTTATTTTCGTTGCTAATGGTTCTTGATATAAAGCAAATAACAAAGAGGAAAGATAACATCCTGCCTGGTTCCCCAGTTATACACAGTTTGTAGGAGAGAAACCTTGCTACCTGAATTCTCGCCTTTTACCCTTCATATAGCTCCTTTACTAACTATATTATTCTTTCAAGGAATGCAAATACTACCATTGCCCTACACATATAGTCTCAACTAACTGTATCAGATGCTTTCTCTGCATCGAGATCTGCCAATAATTGTAGTGTTTCTTACATTTATCTTTCCCCTGGATCACCATTGCTCTGTTAATATTGTCAAATGTTTCCTTTCCCTTCACAAAATTATATTGATCTATATCTGACACTTTTGGCAACACCTCTGACATTCTATTAGCTAGTATAAGCATAAACACTTTATACTCATGGTTTAGTATTGAAATTGTTCTCATTGAAGCTGGGTCTGAAGAGTCTTTACCTTCTTTGGGTAAAGCAGCAACAACAACTTTCTTCCAAGATGTTGGTACTGTCACCCCTCTTTTTAAAATATTGTTAAAGGAAACCTTCCAGACCTTTATCACCTTTTCCCTCCAAACTTTAAAAATTCCATAAGAATACCATCTATTCCGGGAGATTTCTCTGTTGATTGATTATATATCACCACTTTTATTTCGTCCTTTCCTGTCCTAGCTGTTAATTTAAGAGCCCCATCTTTCTCTTATCTTGACATAGTTGTCTTCCACAAACATTTCCACTTGTGCCTTTTAATGATTTCCCCATCCAACTGCTTATAAACATTTTCAAAGAATTTCTGAAATATCTAATACCTCTGTAGGATATGTGCTTGTTTTTCTTATAGGTTCATAGGTAAGTACTAGGCTAGCTGCCCTTATGTACCATTTTAAGCCTAGCCAGTTTTTCTTTTTGTGCCTGAATTAACTTATCCCATTTGATTGGTGACTGATCTTACCCATCCATCCATCCATCCATCCATCCATCCATCCACCCACAGCCCCTTTTTCCATTTTTGCACATGGTGGTCTGGATGTCACTTCAACATTGACAATCACCTACAGCCAAGGTTTACACCACCAGTTGGCTAGCCCAGCTTGCGGTAGCTCTTCCACACCACACACTCACAGCTATGGGCAATTTGTAGTGTCCAATCCACCTACTTGGAATGGGGGAGGAAACCAGAGGACCTGAAAGAAACCCACGAGAACACAGAGAGGACATGCAGATTCCATACCGAACACACCCCAGCTGAGAATCCAACTGAAGAACTTCTTGCTGTGAGGCAGCAACACTATCCTCTGGGCCACTGTCTTGCTCAACCTTACTCAACCCATGGTCGATAATTATGTATATTACCTAATGAGAATAACTGGAATTATACCATAACTAATTTTAGGAGACCCATGCATAGGTAAAGTGTTTACGTGCTGCCTCTGTCCTTTAGAAGTAAAGGGGTCAGTCCTGGGGGAAAGTTTCTGTTTCCCATCCATAGATCCTAGTTGTGCTTGAAAATAAACTTTGTTTTAAGTGGATGGGGAGTCTGTTCCAGAGCAACAGTATCCTCTGCAAAATATACCTGCCCTGCCAAACCACTCTGTAGATGTAGCCGAAGAGTTTTAGATCCCTAGACTAAGTACTTTGGATGCCATTTGACTTGCAGATATGCTGAAATGCATCAGTACTGGGTGAGAGAATACCTTGAATGCCAAACACAGATCACCTCTTAGCTTTCTGTAGGATACCAAGTAAAATGATCTTGTCATAGGCTCCCTAAGTTTAGTATCAACCCTTTCTGCTTTCCGTAGCTTAACTTGTTGTGATAAAAGATTTTGTGCTCTGTAATTATTATTACAAAATACTGCGGTAGCATTGTCGCCGCACAGTAAGACGTTGTCCTGTTTGATTCTCAGCTAGAGCGTCTTCTGTGTGGTGACATGCGTGAATGGGCGTACCTTCGTTGAAGGTTGTGCGTCAGGGCCGGCAACTCGGCACGTAAAAATCTACTGCCAATCATTAGTGGACTGGAGTTCCGCTGTGGTGACCCGTAACTGAGAAAAGCCGAAAAACACAACAACAACAACAACTAACAGTAACCTTTCTAAACTCATGCATTTTATTTAAATACTCCCTTAGTCTCCCTTTACCATTTGGCAGTTGCTTCTCTTCTTATGGCTGACACCATATGGGCGAACATTTGAAAGGCCGACAAATGATACAATGCGGGACTGGGAGATTCTCCTTTCCTGCACTGTAGTGCGATCTTGGAATGAGAATATTTAAGTAGCAGGGGGTGTGGGGGGTGCAAGGGGCCTTGCCCCCCCTGCATAACACAGTTTTACTGTGTTTACAGGTAGGTAAAGGGTGCTATTTCAGGATGTCGGTATTTTGAATGTCAGTCATACTGAAGTAGACCCATATATATATATATATATATATATATATATATATATATATATATATATATATATATATATATCTATATATATATATATATATATATATATATATATATGTGTGTGTGTGTGTGTGTGTGTGTGTGTGTGTGTGTGTGTGTGTGTGTGTGTGTGTGTGTGTGTGTGTGTGTGTGTGTGTGTGTGTGTGTGTGTGTGTGTGTGTGTGTGTGTGTTTCTGTTTACAACTGATCTACTGAAAATGAACAAAAGCTAACTCAATTAAAGAATACAAAATGATTGCTATCAATGCAACTCTGTGCTCTAGCTAAGGCTAAATATGATAGATTCCAGTTTATCTGCATTAACTGTGAATTTTGGCCAAATAGTTTTTTTCATGCAATAAAAGATTTCTGAAAAAAATAATTATGTGTGTATAAGTCTTTACTTAGGCAGATGCACCTTGAAGAAAAACAACTCAGGCTTGAGACTGACATGTAGATATTTTGGAGTTCTCAGCCATTTATCAACAGTGATCTGCAGCAAAAAATAAAATCGAATAAATTGATGAGTGAAAAGTATGATACTATGGATTTGTGTGAGTTTTCAAAATATGAGTGGACTGTGCATCTAGACGATTTCCATTACTTTATTTCTTGTCCTCTGTCATAAACTGTAGGACATTTCAATTTACCTTTGTTGCTACGTATCTAGAAATCTGTTTAGCATTGTACAGGTATTATTTATTTCTTGATTTTTATTGACAAAATCTGAAATGTTACCAAACAGAAGGTGTAACTATGCACAGCAGAAAAGAGAGAATCCATTTTTAAACATTAAACTTTTCCATACAATGACATTTTTACTTTCTAACCTTAATAAAAATGATAGAAATGTGGATTCTGGTGATATCAAAAAGTGCTTAGCTGCTTGATATTAAAGAATTGTTCTATTTGTAGTCTTTACTTCTGGCAGTAATAGTTGTTAAGCCTTAGACCGATGTTTACATAAAAGGAAACATGCAAGTCATTGCAGGGCTGAAAAACTTTAACTATTCAGAGACATCAAGAACTATCATCATATATTGTTTCATTTACTGTAGGTCACTTGAAGTGACTTTTTCCTGGTCTTTAACTTAATATCTGACCTGATTGCATTTGAGAGCTATGGCTTGAACATTCTGCTGAGGGAGCTAATAACATATTGAGGAGATTAATACTAAAATAAATATCAGTAACACAAAAAAAAAACAGACCATACCTTCCAATATTATAAAATATCATTCTCTGCACAATGACTTCCATATGTACACACACACATACATACACACACACACACACACACACACACACACACACACACACACAAACACGTATATCTATATCTATCTCTATACTTATCTCTCTCTCTCGCTATATATATATATATATATATATATATATATATATATATATATATATATATATATATATATATATATATATATATATATATATATATATATATAGTCTACCTTAGAAGATCGACAGACCATTTGATCGACATTCATTTGGTCGACAGCTCATTTGGTCGACAACCAGTATTCAAGGCACTTAACAGGGAGTTGCCCCCCTCCCCAATGTCGTGCGACCCTGGAGTTGATATATATATAGTTAGGGGGGTGTGGGGGGCACAGCCCCCCCACAATGGGGGTGTGGGGGGCAAAGCCCCCCACCTATTTTCAATTAACATATGTAGTTTTTGTTGAATTTGTCATGTTTTAAACAAAAATAGGAGGGGGCCTTCAACCCCCACACCCCTCTAACTATATATATCACCTCCAGGGTCACACAACATTGGGCGGTGGGCGGGGGGGGGCAAATCCCCAGGTTTTTGCCATGAATACTGGTTGCCGACCAAATGAGCTGTCGACCAAATGAATGTCGATCAAATGGTCTGTCGATCTTCTAAGGTAGACCCATATATATATATATATATATATATATATATATATATATATATATATATATATATATATATATATATATATATATATATATATATAAAGATATATATATATATATATATATATATATATATATATATATATACATATATCAGCACTTCTTGAAAGCAAACAGTTTTAAAACCTAATTGTAATCACTGAGATTTCAAATGGAAGCAACTAAGTAGTTATTTTTGCCAATGGAGTATATATCTACTTAAGGTACATAGAGAGATGCAATGTGAAACAGAAGCAAATTTGGCACTAGTAACTTGGTCTACTAATGGTAGCAAATGTGTTTATAAGTCAACTGCTAACTTAATACTGTTTGTTTTAAAATTGTATTAAGGAGCAAATATCCTATAAAGAATGATAATTTGATGATAAGTATACAAAGTATAAGTAAAAGAGTTTACTGTCATCCTGGAGAATCTCAAAACAATTATAATTTATTTGAAAAAAATGAAGCACAATTAACACAGATAACCAGATATTTCAAACAATAATGTTTTAAGGTATCTTAACAAAGTTCCATGCTTGTCATACATGTGATAGAAATACAGGTAGACTGTTGAAAAATACATAAAGCTTTGAAAGGCTGATATAATAGTTAGAAAACATACTGATTATGTTGAGTTTATTTGGAATCAACAAAAAAAATCTGAATGAAATACCAGGAAAGGAAGGGAAAAAATTGTATTAGCAAACAGCAAACAGGGAGTTTTCTTAGAAAGATAATATCTGGATAGTGTGACTCAGTACCAGAGAAATATACATTTGGAAATAATATTCAGGAATGTGAGGAACAATAAGAGTAGAAAATAGATCAGAAAATCTAGAGGACTCATGTGAAGTATTTTTTTCTGTTATATTTTTTGTATTTTTTTCTAACTATAATTACAGGTTTCAACATAACATAAGTATAACATTGCATAAATCTTGAAAGATGAAAATTACAGAAAGTTAATTATTGAAAATAAATACAGTACGGATATCATAACAATCATAAAACATAACTATTTACAAAGGTGTCTAGTCTTCTTGAAATAAATATTTGCTTTTACTATAAATCATTTGAGATCTGTTAGAATTGTTGTCCATTTTCTCCAAGGTTTCAATTACAATTGTCCAAGAGGTTAAGTATGATGTGATTCTGTTAGTTCTTTTTTTAACAGTCTTCATGTCCATTTGACCAACCACCAGAGTGAGGTTTTTGAATTATTTGAATGAAGGAGGTTTGTTTTTCCAGTTTATGGTAATTATCTTTCTGGCTATCGATAACAAAGTCCATAAGATTGGTAGTCTATTTCTTGAAACACAGTTAGGTATAGGTGCATTAAACAACACTAATGTTTTAGTTAGATTAAAGCTGTCATTAATTACAGTCTGAAAGAAAGAGTTTATATTACCCCAGTAACTTTCTAGTTTTATACATTCATAGAATACATACTCCCAATTTGCTTTTAATTTTCTTTCACATCTCCAACAGTTTTCTTGGTTAGGAAATATTAACTCTAGTTTATGTGGAATATAAAAGTTTCTATGTAGGAATCTTCATGAGAACAAATGCTAAGGAAGTGGCAATGTATTTTGTTTTGAGGATCTTAGGAAACATTTTTTCTCTTCGTCTTGTGGTGGGTGTTTATTAACCCCTGTAAGATAATTCCAACAGGAATTTTTATGATATATTTTCATTTCTTTAATTAGTTTATAAATGATGGATAAATATACTTTCCCTTGAAAAGGTTGGTTAGTTGTGAATGTAATATAGTCAACAAATTTTGGTATTTGATATCTAACAGAAATTTGCATTGTTTCTCTTTTATTTGGTAGTGATGGTCTTAATGAATATAAAGTTAGCCATTTATCTTTGGTTAAATTATATTAATCCATAAGATAATTGATGTATGACATCTTGTCTTTTTCTAATAATTGATGCCAGTATATTAATTGTTCCTTCTTTAATGTTTCCACTGTATTAAATTGAATTGTTTTGAAATTATTGGAAGTATAAGCTATTGGAAACAATAAAAATATCCAAGACTTGACACTTGGATTTGTGTTTATGATTTTTTTAAATGTAGTTGTTTGATTTATATAATATGATATTTTATTTTTTTTGTTTTCTATGATGTATGATTTTAAAGTCCAGTAAAATATGTTTGATACAATAAGTAGGTGTTCTTGAATATGGCTATGCATAGTGTTTAAGCAAATTTGTTCATGCAGTATTTTCCATATAAAAGAGTATGATTGGTTTAACCATACAGTTATATTTTTAATTACAGCTAATAATGCATATAGCTCCATATCTGGAAAATTAATTCCCCCATATTCCCATTTAGGTAGGTGATTGTTTAAAGCTATTCGAGGTCTAAGTGGGTACCTTAAGAACTTTAACATTATTTTATTATAGTTTGGTATTATTTGTTTGGGTGGTAGTAATGGCAAAACTTGAATGAGATATAATATTTTGGGAAAAATAATTGATTTAATCAGATACAGACTATCTTCCATTGTAAATAGAAATCTATTCCAATTTGTAATCAACTTTTCTATATTATTTAAAACAGTGGTATAGTTTAATATAATAGTGTAATTTAAGTCTTGTGTTAAATATACTCCTAGATATTGAAGTTTTCCTTCAGCAGCAAAATATTTTGTGAATGTTTTGTTTATTTTGCTATTTATTGTGGTACTCAAGCATAATATGTTTGTTTTTTCTTCGTTAAACTTAAGTCCTGAGTCTTTTTGAAAATTAGCCATTGTTTTAAATAGTGTTTATATAGAATGGTTTGCATTAGAGTCAAGAGGATATTGTTTGCAAATAGTTGAAGTTTTAAGTTTACATTTTTGATTATTTCTATTCCTTATATGTTATCTTGGGATCTAATACTATTAGCAAAGGGCTCAATCAATAAAGTGAATAATAAAGGTGATAGCGGGCAGCCTTGTTTGGTTCCTTTTTTTATTGTAAAGGGACCCAATCTATAAGAACCCAATTTAACATATGCTAATGTGTTTTCAAATAGGGCCATGATTAATTTTATAAAGGCTTTGGGAAATTTATATTCTTCTAAAACTAAATTTAAGTATCTCTAGTTTACTGTGTCAAAGGCACTGTTGATGTCTAAAGAAACTAAAGTTATTTTTTTTGCCTCTATGTTTGGTTTAATCTAGTAGTATTATAATTTTTTTAATGTTATCATAATTATTTCTTCCTTTTATAAAACCTGTCTGGTCCTCATGTATTAATATGGGGAAAAATGTTTAATTCTGTCTGTAAAAATTGCCATGAACATTTTATAATCTTTGTTAAGTAATGATATAGGTCTGTACGAAGAACAGTATTTTTTGTCTTTACCTGGTTTCACTATTGGAGATATTAGTGAATATTTATATGAATTTGTTGTTAATAGTTCTTCTTTGTATATATTGTATACTTTTAATAGTAAGGATAATAGTTGTCCAGGTAGCAATCTGAACATTTCTTGTAATATGTTATTTGGTCCAGGAGCTTTATTCATTTTAAGTTTGTAGATTTGTGATTTTAATTCTGTCATTGTTATTGGTTTGTTAAGTATGTCAATTTGAGGTTGGGATAGTTTACTGGAAACATTCTTGTTAAGAAAGTCTTTAATATCAATTATTAATATAGGCTCAGTATATGATGTATTAAGTGTATTATAGTGAAGTCTAAATGTTTCTGGTTTGTTATTAAGGTCTGTTACTACCTTATTTGCTTCTGAGTTCTATAATCTTTTTATTTGTCTGTATCTAATCATTTTCTTTGTCCTATTTGCTAGTTGTTTTTGTTTGAGGGAAATCATAGAATAAGAGTTTAATTTTTTCAAGGTTTATCATAGTTTTGCGATGTAATATTTCAGAATATTTATTATTAGTTGCATTAATTATGAGGCTAGATTAGAATCGCCTTTTGTATTTGTAGTTTAAGGTTATCCAGTTTAGTTTGCAGATCCTATTGTTTATTTATTCCATGTCTTTTTCTTGTTAATATACCATGACAGTGTTTTACCATACATATATGATTTCAGAGTCTTATATATATATATATATATATATATATATATTTTTTTTTTTTCTGAAATATCTTCAGTATTATTTATTTCTAAGAAAGACATTATTTCATTTGTATAGAATTCTTTAAAATCTTTTAGACTTGTTAAATATGAAGCTATTCTAGTGACAGGGAGAGAGAAATAAGGCTCAGTATCTATTTCAAACAGTAGTGAGTTATGATCTGATAAAGGACAAGTAACTTTAACTTCATTTAGTTTTGTTATTAAATCATTTGATACATAAACTCTATCAATATGTGAGTGGGATTTATGTCAATGTGAATAAAAAGTGTAAAATAATGAATTGTATCAGCAAATTGGTTGATGTCTTTAATTAATACTGTGTCTACAAAGTTTATTAGGGCTCTAGATACAGGAGATTTCTTTCGATTACAGTGTGAGTCTGAATCTTTGTCATCTATAATGCAATTGTAGTCTACTACTATTATTAAGCTACCTTTAGTATGGTGTATAATATCTTCTAAGTGAGTGTTAGCCGTTTTGATTCAAACTCCAAGTATACAATATAGATCAACTAAAGTATACTTTTTTGTTAATTTCAAGAGTTACCATACACACAATTCCTGATAAGTCTTGATATGTTGATATTATCTTGTGAGATAGAATGGAATTTCTAATTAGTATAGGTACTCCTCTTTTCTTTTGCTTAAAATGTGAGGTTGTTAGTACTGTATAATTATTAAAATTTAGTTTATTTATATCATCATTAATAAGATGTTTTTCTTGAAGAAATACCAATGAAGGTTTATGTAAGTTCAAATATTTGAATACACTTCTCCTTTTGTTGCTGTTATTAAGACCATTAACATTAATAGATAGACATTTCATATTACTTTTAGTTGTAACAGTTTATAGCAATATATGTAGTTAACATTTTAATGGTGTTTATACCACATTATAGAAAGATGAAAATAGCAAATGCTATTTAATCAGCCCCAAAACATCTAAACATGAAAATATCGAACATTCAGAACAGCAAATTGTTTCCCATGGAAATAATTTGCTGCTCCGAAACACATACACACAACACAAGCACATCAAACAAACAGCAACCACACACATACACTTAAATTCCTACATCTAACGCTACACTAAACTAAACATACACTACTATCTACCCACTTACCTTAACCCAAACCCTAACCCTAAGGTCCATCACAATCACACACTCACCTAACCCGCACCCTAACCCTAACTCACTTAAACCACCTCTAACCCTAAAGTCTGTCACTATCGCACACACGCCTAACCCTCGCCCTAACACTAACTCACTTAACCTGCACCTAACCCTATCACACACTTACCTGAACCCAACCCGTAACTTTTCACCACAGCTCTAAGAATAGCGAAGCCACAGAAATGGCCAACTAAATTCTTTCCCGAGGAAATAATTCGCTGTTCTGCAGCTTTGCTATTCTTAACATTCATTGAATAGTGTTCGATATCAGAACATTCGAAGTTTTAATACTTCGATGTTCTGATATAGACCCTTTTAATGGCTTATGTATTGTGGAGAAAAGGATATAGATACATGTGTAATATATTTCCTATTTTGTAAGACACCTTACAAACCAGATCTAACATGTTTGGAAAACTGTAACCATAAATATTACTATCTACACCTATTACTATGAGGACTAAGTCCTCTTGCTTGTGTGTACAAATCACACAGACAGTCTCATCAATCATGACTATCCTTTACTGAGAGAGACTCTCAACCTTCAAAGGGTAGTGAAGAATGTCATATTAACTATCACAAGGTATATGTAATAGATGTTATATAAAAAACATCTGTCTTAATATATTCTTATTACAGTGTTAGTATAAAAAAAATTTAGTATAAGACAAGTAACTACTCTAATGCATATAAATAGGTTAATTGTTATATTCACTTGACGTGTGAGATAATATATATATATATATAAATATTTCTTATAAAGTTTGTAACAAACAAGACCCCAAGGATCAATATTCAATAATTTCCCTTTTGCTAGATTGATTTCAGCAAGAAACTTATGAAACAGCAAACATTCAACTTTAAAGGTAGTGATGTACAATATATAGATCTTGACTTGTGAATTATATAACATTAGTTTAAGCAGTATAAAACAAGATGATTAATATAAACTGTTCAGTATCTAAATCAGTATCTAATTCATCTAAGTCATGTTAAATATTAATATTAGAGTTTAAATGAATATACTGCACTATATACAGTCTCTGCTTATGTAAACTATATACAGTCTCTGCTTATGTAACATCAGCTTGTCAGGCAAGGCAAAAAAAAAAAACTCTTAAAAAGGAAAAACATGTCTTTCAACATACTATTATTAGGCATATTATGCACACTCCTGTTACCCACATCTTTGTGTTGAGCAATATTATAGATCATAGCGTCATGTAAACATATACTGTGTCTCCTCTTTTGTGTGTGTGTGTATATATATATATATATATATATATATATATATATATATATATATATATATATATATATATATATCATTTCACTTTTTTTATATATTATAGTTTCTGTAGCATTCTTTTAATTAGAATACTTTGTCATAAAATAAAAAGAGAAAACAAATCAAGATTATAAAAATTAAGGAATGTATAAGTTCTATAGTCCTTGTAAGAATACATTCAAACCCTAATAATTTTAGTACATATGTTTTCAGAAACATAGCATCACAAATGTCTTCATACAATTAGTTTGGAAGTCTCTTTTGGGCTTTCCTATTGCACTTGATAGCAATTTGAGCTTTCATTATTGTTAAGAAGACTATACACATTATTTAAGTCTTAACATTTTTTTCTTTATATGTATCTTACATTATAATGTTAGTAAGGTTAACCATCAGCCGCTGTTACAACATCTCTGCTATTTTAATAGTTATAATTTGCCTTCCTTTAGATAACTAAGTACAATTAACCAATGCCACTTTTATATAACAGTTTGTTGTTAGCTTCATTAACATACATTTGTAGATTAGGTCAATTTTGTCAACAGCAGTTTCATTGAGTAGAACAGATCATCAAAATGTTTTCCTTGAAAATAGAACAGCCTCTGTTTAGAGCTGTTTCAGTTGTTAGAGGTATAAGTAAATTATCCTGTAATTCACGGACCTTAATGTAAACTGCTTCTAGCGATCTTGTACCATAGCCTCATTTTTTAAAGCATTTATGCTTTTTAATTGTTTAATTGGCTCTCAAAGTTTAATTTTCGCTTTAACATTACTGTATAATCTTTATATTAAAGTACATGTGCAGGAAAGTGATTGTGATGCTTGCATAGGGTCCAGACCTCTTTGCGACATCTGTGATGACATCATCTGCTTGGCATCCATTTATCGTAAGTGCGAAAGAGCCTGCCAGCTTGCACAAAGTTGTTCTTGTATAAAAGAAACAACTTAAAGTGTTGTTTCTGTCTTGTAGAGCTGGTGGGAACAAAAAACCAGAGAGACGACCTAAAATGGAGAGAGTTTAGGCATGTCTCGAGCCATGCAAAAGAGGGAAATCCAATTTGAATACTATATTGCTATTTAAAATCTGATATATAATGCAATCTAAAAAAAAATGTTTACAGGCAGTTTCAAAAAAATCAACTGCAGTTTCTTTACTACATCACAGCGACTGATTATTTTACTCAACAAAGACAAAACAAACACCATGTATCTATCCCATGGAATTAATAACTGTTCAAACAATTATACTAAGGCTTTTCCTGTGTCAGTTATTTACCAAAGGGATGAATCAGTATATTATAGTGCATGTTCTTATGATGTTTTAAGATGTCCTTTGCAGGGAATATACAGTCATCAGAAGATCAAAACATCATAACCCAATTTCTCATCCCTTTCAATTATTATGTTTAGTTATTATGCTTCTCTTTAAAGATTTTAATACAACAGTGGTTTAGATGGTCAAGCTTTATTAATTTATAATTCTCTAGAAATTAAAGAATTATGTGTCTAATTGAATTATTACTAAGCTAATGTATTCAGATGGTTGTGATGATTAGAGATGCATTAAGTTAGTGACTTAGTATTTCTGTGTAGGTTATTATTTGTTTTGTAATTAAATATAACAACTTATATTGTACTTCTGTTTTAATAACTAGCAGTGAGTGAAGGTAATAAATCACATTTATAAT
Organism: Protopterus annectens; assembly: GCF_019279795.1. NCBI lineage: Eukaryota > Metazoa > Chordata > Ceratodontiformes > Protopteridae > Protopterus > Protopterus annectens. The sequence continues at coordinate 346,619,301 of NC_056734.1, read as the reverse complement.
AATAAATATTATTATGATATGCTTTTTAATGTATTGTTTAAAGTAATATGAATTACGTACTTATTTGTATCAGCTTTAAAAATGAAAGTAAAATGGAAAAGTAAGGCATAAGATGTACCTGTATTTGTTGATGGTTTTATGGAGAAAACATTCTTTTATTTTTGTTTTTATTTTTTTTTCCTTTTTCTTCTTTATTTCCTCTCATTTCTTTCCTTCTTTTCCCCTTATTATTGATTTGTGGGTATTTAGACTTTGTAACTCTATTGTAACATGAGATAAACAAAAAAAACAACCGAATATTATTTGTTCATTTGACCTTTAGTTTTTTTCTTCTTCTGTTCAACCATTTTTCATTCATTTCTCTCAGAATTTCTTTTGGGTGTACTATTTGTCTAATCCATAACTTCAGCTTTGTCAATTATGTTGTTATTAATTAAATATTTTGTTGCTGCATTTAGTGAGTCAAAGATTTTTATGCCTTCTGGAATTTAATGATAGGATGACATTCTCTTCTTTTAGTTACCACATTTGAAGAATAGTCGTTGTCAAATCTGATGAGTGATCCTTGATAATTTAGTGGAAAATTTGACCAAGCTGTTTTTAGGATTAGTTCCTTATCCTGACTGGAAAACAATTTTATTATGATGGATCTTGGTTTGGATTTAGTTGAGGTGGATATTTTTGTATTGGCCAAGGATCTGTGGGCTCATTCTATTCCATAGGAGAGAGATTGTGATAATTTAAGAACAGTTGGCATCCATGTTGTTAGAAAGTTAATTATGTTTTCACCTTCTATTTTTTCCGGGAGTCCATAAATGCAAAGATTATTCCTTCTGGACCTATTTGCCAAATCATCCGGTTTGTCTAATAGATAGCTGTTTTGTTTTAGTAAAAATTCTGATTTGTGTTCTTCTTCAGTTAATTGTTTCTTTATTTCATTTAAAGATTGTTCTATCTGTGAGATTTGAGATTTATGTTGTAGGACAATTTCTTGTAGCTGTTCAAATTGTTGAGAACATTTGCCTTTGAAGGAGTCTAACTTGTTGTCCATTTTGTCTATTTTCAAGGAAAGTTCCTGTAGATAGGTTAGAAGTAACTAAAATTCCTTTTTGAGTGTAGAATCCTGAAGTGAAGCTTTAGTATGACTCATATTGCCAGGTGAGTGAAGTTTTCTTGTCAATATCAATATGACAAGAATTTTTGATAGAATTAAAAAAAAAAGTTTTAATATATTACCCAGTTGTTTAGAAGTAAAGTAATGATAAATAAGTTCAATTGAAGTAGTTTTTGATAAAAATTCCTGTCATAAATATAATCCAGGTTAGACAGCTCTTGAAGAGTGCTGCTACCAGTTCACGATCTTGGCCACAGCCCCATATGAACTATTTTTGGTGGTGAGGAAAACTGCATGAAAAATATGAGGGAATAAGGTAAGGGATAAAATAAGAGCATGCTGAAAAAACAAGCTAAACTTAATCAAGAAAGTGAAAGAAATGCAAAGACAAAAAAAAAAAAGATAAATATACATTTGTAGAATGCAAGGAACACTATGAATATGGATAACTGAATCAAACAAGAAAAGTCCATTTCTAGTAGTTGTAAAAGTTATGAAAGAAATAAAGAATCTTTGACATAAAAGGAAGAATACGATGGGCAGATACCTATCTAGAATAGGTTGTAGGCTCTCAAACTGTATTTAAAACTGGATAAATGTTAGAAATTAGTGAGAGTGGGACAAACACATTAATTTCCTCTTTCTTTGTAATCTTTCAAATGAAATGACAAATAATGAAAAATCAAAGAAATGTACTTAGAACCCTTATCAAAATTAAGGCTATCAAAATTAAGGAAAATTAGGGTTAATAAAGAATTGGGGTACTTGCATAAGAAAATAGATTTGTACATTACACTCTTACATTTTCACAATAAGTTGGTCATTGAGGAAATATTATTCTTTTGGATTTTCGCCACATAACAGCCGCATGCTATTTTGTTGAGGGATTTCAGGCTTCCCAATATAAATGAGAAGAAATTTGTGGTGTTGCAAAACTCAGGTGTAGTGATCTTTTAAAACCCAGATGGTCAAGGTAACATTAAGGACATTATCAGTGCTCTTATAAGAGGAAGTATCACTCTGGGGCTGTATCTTTGACTGATAATACATTCAGTTTAAGTTTTGGTAAATAGTGAATTTCCTCAGTTAAAGAATACAATTGTACCTAGAAAACATAAGTCATGCAGTAAATTTGTACATTTGGATATGTCAATGTACAATATGTCTTTTCTGTCTAGAAATGGCCAAGGAAGAAAATGCATGGCTAAATTAAATATACAGTAAGCAACATGACCTTAGATCAAAAATGAATAAACACAGAAAGAAGCAATGCTGCACATTAGGAATGGAAAGATGTTCAGCATATAGACCATGAAGTAAATGTGGGTTCAGGCACCTAGGCAGTGTGACATTTCACTGTGGTACATTTGGCTGTAGACACATGGCTGAAGTGACATTCAGCAGCAACGAAATATAGATACTGCAAATTCCCTATGGGCAAAGAGAAGAATGTGGTGCCATGCCCACAACTTCAATAACTAAATGCACAGGGAGAAAATAATGTCCATGGCCCCAAGGGAGCATGAGACAGCATGCAGTATGGCAGGCATCAGTAGCAGTTAAAATGCAGGGCACAGTGTGCACCACCTTTATAATTTATATGTGTGAACCACCACCCTCTCACAGGGTCTACGGAACATTACCTAAAATGCATACTGGAGCATAAATGTGACTACAGTAGTATGCAGAATTTCCTCCATGCTGTAGCACACTTCTACATGTTGTAGTTACATAAGCATGTACTGTACACTGAGCAGAACACTCATTTCTTCTTCTACTTCTGCCCCCGTGCACTTGGTTATTAAAGCTGTGGGCATGGCAGTGTTCCCTTCTCTTTGCCCACAGGGAATTCGCAGCAGCCATAGTTCTCTGCAGCTGAATGTCACTTCAGCCATGTGTTCCCAGTCAAATGAACCACAGGGAAATGTCTCACTGCCTTGGTGCCTTAGCCCATTTGTTCTACATGAATTTAGTCATGTGACTCCCGATTCATTCATAAGAGGAATCAACGTGCATTGCTTCAGTTTTGCCTACCTAAAAAACTGTCTGGTTACACGTAAGTATGTGATTTTTAAAGATATGCTTCTTTTACCATTTTACCTATGCCTGCATATTTATTAAAATTACTTTTTTTAATTTTCTTAGTTTCCTTGGGTTCCTGAGCCAGCTTCTTTTACAAGTATGGGAGCTTGTATTCTGTGCTGTATAATAACAATACTAATAATGCCCATTTGATAACCAGGTAGGCCCACTAGACAAACAGACACTTTTCACGGTTACCTGGCAACAATGTCTGGTTAAGTGACTTGCTTAAAGTCAGACAGTATGCAAATGAGAGCTGAGGGAATCAAACCCTGTACCACAGGAACCACAGCTCACATCCTTAACCTCTGCATCAGTTCCATTTCTTTTTTGTATAAAACTAGTCAAATCTGTGGAGAGGAGAGCTGTTGTCGCTCTCACTAGTTTATGTGATGCAAATTTAACAAGTATCTTATCCAATACTGGAAGAACAGTATTTGCAGTTACTGAACTTAAAGGTTCCCCCACTGAAAAGTTGAAATATTCATCAGAGGACAAGAAGACATTATATTTCATTTAGTGAACCACATAAATCAATTCTAATTTCTAACAACGCTGTTTTTGATGGATCTGACATATGCACAGTAACAGCTACATTTTCATGGCTGACATAATAGACACGTCATTTAACAAACTAAATTATCTTATCCATTGCCAGGATCACATCTTATCTTAAATTAGTGCTGCTGTATTTACTATACGTGACTGAGGTTCTCATTGGCTATTTCATTTGAGGATCTCTACAAAGTAGTTGTAAGTTATGTCAGTCATCTACCCTCAGTAAATAATTATAATTAGCTGGTAATATGCTATCACTTTTACATTTTCATGGTCTACTCTAACAGGTAAACATTATCATTAAAGTCATTCCTGTAGCACCTACCTAAATTCAAAACTCTCTGCATTGCTCAGCCTTTTTTCTAGTTACTCCTTTAATTTCCACTAATACCAGTGCTCTAGGAGTTGTACACTGCCAGAAATGTTGTATTATGTTCAGAAACTTTGGAATACCCCACCCCCTTTTGCATGGATTCCCATGAATAACTAGACATGAACTTACTCTCTTCTTTTCTTGCTTTTTATTTTGATGTTGTATGGTGGCAGCTTTGCAGACCTCCTTTCAATATATGGTGGTGATTTTGACTTGAGATGAAAAAAAGGCTCTTGAAGTGCTGAATGTATGTTAACAATGCAAAGCCAATCCACTATGTAAAACACTGCCTACGAAATGAATATGATGATACATGATCAGGTAGTAGAAAAAAGATTCCTTTTGACTTTGAGAATATCTCATATAGCTGCTTTTAATGATGTACACATAAGACTATGGTTTAATTTCTATATTATTGCTTTTGAATTAATGCAGCATCTGGGAAAGCTTGATTAGAATCTCTTTGTAAACCAGGCTTATATTTTGAATCTATGTAATTCATTACAGCAATCAGACTAACGACCATGAGGGCTATATGAGGATTAATGCACTTAACTGAGAGCAACAATCTCCAAAACAAAAAAAAGAAAGATAATCTGTACAGCCAAGAATATAAAGTAGTATCTTCTCTCATATGGAACTATGTGGATCTGAAGGTTATGTATCACTCGAGGGCCATTATCGCAGGCTCCCTGCTGTATTGAAATTTTTGGTAAGATGGGAACAGCAGTGTGTAATGCTAACAAATTTTTTATGATATTAGTATTCCTTCATGGTTAAGTACTCTGTAGTGATTTAACTTTTTCTGTGTCTAGTGACATCTGACCTGTTGAAAACATAATAACAGCACATCTCCTAAAACATCTTTCTCTGATTTATATCTGCCTTTATTCAATGTTAACCCTATTTGTTTTAATATTATGAAGGACCAGTTTTAGTGCTTTGTTATGTCCTTTCATTTTTGGTATATACTAATAACGCAAACATTTTTGAATTGCTTATCTGTTGGATATTCCAGCAATGCAGGTTACACCAAACAGGACTTTGTTATAATTTCTAGGACTGTATGTGCAGAGAATGTTGCTACACCTTGACTCCTTGGATCTAAACAAAAATGTACTTAATTTACTGTCATTTACTCACATATTATGTCATCTGCCATGAAAATTATGTCACTTTGTTTGCATTTCTTCATTGCTTGTCAAATGTCCATGAATAAGTCAACTTCACATGCTTTGACCTCAAAAAATCTCTACAAGTGAGACCCATGGAATAAAGCATTTGCCTTTTTGGTCATGCTCACACGTCCTGTAACAATTTTATATCATTGCTATACTTTGTAATGTCATTGATGATGTATCCCAAAATATGGCTGTGCTACTGGTTTTAAAGAGTGATCTTATATATTATACTGGGAACTTACCTTGCAACAAGTTCTAGTAGGCTATCAGCAAGTTATTCATCCATAATTCTGTTCTGCAGTCCCCCACAGTATCTGTACATTGATGTGTGTGTTGTCTACATGTTGCAGTTTCAATATATAACTTATTTTTATTTTGTTGTATCTTATTTTTCTGCATAATGTCATTATTAAATCAGTGTTCACATTTAATGAGCTAATATGCTTTGCCTTATCTGTTTCCTTTCCATTTGCTTTGATCCACGATACTCTAATTAACCCTACAAAACAAAAGAAAAACTTTGACATAATTTTGTTCTGATTAATCATTCCTTCTAATTTCATTCCTTCTAATTTTCTCCAAGGTGATCTTCTGAATAAACAGCACTTTTTATTTCTTGGTTATCATTATCAAAATGGCAGTTTTTTGAAAGATTCTTTGATCTTGTTTAATATTCATCTACACTTTCATTTGGCAGTTGATGTGACTTTCTGAATCTATTTATCTGAAAATGTATATTTTCTTTGGTTTACATTCAAAATTCAACAGAATATTACTTGTGGCCCCATTCATTTGTAAATATTGTAAGAACTTTTTTGTTGTAAGCATTTTTGTCCTGCCAATTGTTACAACAATGCATTGTGTTTTGCCTCTGCTATCATATTTAAACAGTTATATAGTATTGGAAATCTGCCACCAACTTGACTGCTATAAACTCAAGGAGTGATTATTCATACCAGGACTAAATTGTGATCAGCCTGATATTTTTAGAGAGTTTTTTTAAGTACCTGCTATTCAGTTTTGTTTCTTTTCTCTATATGTTTCCTTGCATATAAAGTCTTGTAGTGTATTTTGGCTTTTCCCAGTTAGGGGTTGCCAAAGCAGATCACCAGTCCGCTAATGAGTGGCAGTGGATTTTTACAGTGTTGAGTTGCCAGCCCGGCACTCATCCTTCAAAGAAGGAACACCCAGACACCTACCTGCATGTCTTTAACGTTCACTCAACCATGGGGAAGACATGCAGACTCTGCAGAGATGGCACTCCAGCCAAGAATCAAACTGGAGAACCTCTTGCTATGAGGCGACAATGTTAACCACTGCACCACCATGGTCTTCCTTCCATATAAAGTACTTATATAATATTTTTTATGTTTTTAATGTACAAAAGTTTGAATAATAGAATAATATGCTGTTCTTTCATTAAATATTTAACTTTTCTTGTAGATTGTATGACAGATGTGCTTGGTTCCTTGACTAAGATTTGAATCTTTGAATTCACGATCTGATTATGCAAAGTTGTAACTAGTAAAATAAAGTGACAAAGCAACTTATAGTACTAGTTTCTTTTACTGTTCTATCTTCTTTCCACTTTATTTGATTTACACTTGATTAAAAGCAAGAGTATGAACAAAATGCACCCACTTCTCTAGATGCTGAAAAAAGACAGTGCATGTGGCTAATTTGTAGAACAGCAGTACAGGGAAGTTGCCAAATGCCATGACAGAAAGCACGCGTATTCTAAGAACAAGTAAATGTTTTCCTTACTCCTACAAAATAATAAAGATTATTAGTAAAAGCAGTTAAAATGAATTACAAAATAATTTACAGAATCAAAAATTGGTTACTTAACACAAGCAGTTAGAATGTGAAAGGAGATGTATTCTTAGAGATGTGCATATGGCCAATTGCATACCATAGGGATTTGTGTTAGGGCCTTTATTTTTTAATCTTGTTTTCAGGGGCAAATATGGGAGTTCACAACAGGGTGACAAAATATGCAGATAACTTCAGAGTGAGATGCATTATTGCACTCTACTTGAACTGTAACAGTGCTCCAGATGGTGGTGGTGGTGGTGGTGGGGGGGGCTGGAATGTCTCAACACTGTTGACATATGATACTCCATCACCAATCCACATAAAGAAATCCAATGCCCTCTGCTTTGAACTATGATACTCCAGCACCAATCCATGTGAAGAAATCTCATGCCCTATGCTTTGAAATATGATACTCCAGCACCAATCCATGTGAAGAAATCTAATGCCCTATGCTTTGAAATATGATACTCCTGCACCAATCCACATAAAGAAATCTAATGCCCTATGCTTAAGCTATGATACTCCAGCACCAATCCATGTGAAGAAATCTAATGCCCTATGCTTTGAACTATGATACTCCAGCACCAATCCACATAAAGAAATCTAATGCCTTGTGCTTTAAGCTATGATACTCCTGCACAAATCCATGCAAAGAAATCTAATGCCCTATGCTTTGAACTATGATACTCCAGCACCAATCCATGCAAAGAAATCTAATGCCCTATGCTTTGAAATATGATACTCCAACACCAATCCACTTAAAGAAATCTAATGTCCTACGCTTTGAAATATGATACTCCAGCACTAATCCACGTGAAGAAATCTAATGCCTTGTGCTTTGAAATATGATACTCCAGCACCAATCCATGTGAAGAAATCTAATGCCCTATGCTTTGAAATATGATAGTCCAGCACTAATCCACATAACAAAATCTAATGCCCTATGGCTTGAAAAGAATACTGTGAACTCAGAATATGCAATGAATGGCCACTTCTTAAACCTGGATGCTCCTACAAGTGCTCAAGGAACACTTAAAGAGGATACGCTTAGCTTTGATAAAAAATTCTTGCAGTACATAGGACAATGCTTTGTGGAGCTCATGTAATATTAAACAAAATATTGCAACAATCAAGAGAAATTGTACCACTCTATCAAACAGTAATTCAGTCAGTTAAGGAGCACATTACAGCTTCTTACACTTACCATCAAAGCTCATTTTACAGCTAAAGCAAGTATGAAGGTTTCTCACAAAGGAGATAATGAGGCTAAATATGCAAACTGATTGGTTAAAAGGGCTCTCACTGTGCTCATTATTATTTAGTCCTGCACTGTGCTCTATCTCACATCATCAAAGCACTGACAAACTCAATATTATTCAAAGCACTATGTCTGCAACATACACACAAGATGCCTAAAAGTGGTTCAGGTAATGAAGAGATGATCCATGAGTGAGAACAAACCAAATCATATGACTATGAGGTTTTGAGAAGATCAATAGACAGTCATTTGTCCTATAGGTTTTTGGCACTAAGACTTTATTTCAGACTTTTGTAAGCTAACTATGTCAAAGATTTTGCACTCATAAAAATAGCAAAGAAAGGTAAAGAGTTAAAAGATGAAAAATTTGTTTCTTCCCAGACTGTAGTCAAGCAGGACAAAACGATAAAATTAATCGTTTATTAAAAAAAAAACTGTAGATGAGTAAGAGAAACCTTGTGAGGTTGCCTTTGTATGTCTGTTTTCAGTAATGCCTGTCCTGGCTGAATGTGATCTAAGGTTTATTTGCTAGAACAATGATTACAAAATTATTCAGTGTATGCATTTGATATTTTATCTTTGTGCCGTGCCTAAATTTTAGATGGAATGTAATACTGAATATCTTGTAAAACAATAGTTTCTGTGGGAAATGACCTTTTCATTAATTAAGCATCACCCATCCCTTTCTTCCATTTGAAATGTTACTGAAGTACATTTCTTTCTATATCCAGAGTTCTGGGTTAACATATACTTTTGTGTTATATCCAAAGTTCTGGGCTACCATACACTTATGTGTTAAGTAATAGATAACTTGCTTACTAGCTTACTACCCAAATATAACTAGTTGCTTTCCTTCTTTCCACAGATAGGCTTCTGTATGAGAGTAGGACTGCTAACTGGGTGATATTGCTATGTCCAATTCCGGGAAGCTTCTTCCTTTTCCAATAATTATGCAGTCATTCAGTTATTATATACATATATGTTTATGCAGTCATTCGATTATTATATACATATGTTTATGCAGCCATTCGGTTATTATATACATATATGTTTATTAAATACATATATGTTTATGCAACCATTTGGTTATTATATACATATATGTTTATGCAGCCATTTGGTTATTATATACATATATGTTGTAGTGAACTTTTATAAGTAACTGTCTTTTAAAACAGCACTAGAAGGCAAAACTGCATGGGATTATCTGGGTGTGCTAGCAGAATAGTAGAGCATGTGTTTTGGGATATTGTGTGTTAAACTGCATGGATCTCTGCACTATTTCACATCTCCTCACTTACACTCTACCCCTCCATCTCTCTCTCTCTCTCTTCCAAACCTTAAACCTAGCAGTCATAACTTTTTTCTCTCCTCTCTATTTTCAGCCTGGAAGCCTAGCGCTGATACATGGGTTGTCCCCCCACCTGAAACTAACAAGCTAAATCTAAAGGAATCCTCAAGCAGAACCCTAAAGTTGAACCACTTAAACGTGCCTTCTCTCATCCTCACAGTGTAGGTGATAGCCTACATTTGGCTAATTCATATTTTATTAAAACTGTGCTTTTTTATTATATATAATGGTAAGAGGGCCAGCACACCCATGGACCTACCCCGAGGCCATCCACCCCGATTCCTTTTCCTGCATCCTTAGTTTTAAAACAAACCTATCTGGACTCCACCCCCCCTTTACCACAAGATAGCAGCAGATCATAGGACATAATTATCTCCCTATTAAATTGATCGCTACAGTTGTGGGGTCCATCATCACCAGTCAAACTAAATCTAGCTACCCCAGTTCAGACCTAGTACGATTCCCAAACATCATAACAGAGTAGTCTCTTCCACATAAAAGAAAACAAAAAAAAAGACAGACCAAATAAATAAAGCAGAAAGTGCTATTTGCACAATTTTAAGCATAAATTTGCACAGAGGGTGCTACATAGCTACTAAAAGCTAAAGCTTTTCAGTGCACAACCTCACTGTAAAACTGATTGGTTTTCCTTGTTCCTCCACTCCATGGCTCCAACCTGCTCCATTCGCCCTTTGGGCTCATTCTGCTCCCCTACCCTGACCCCATTCCTCACCTGCCCCCAGTACCTCTACATTTATACCTACTAAACCACACCCACCAACAAATCAGCCTATTCCACCTAACCCCACACTCTCACACACACAAACTACCACTCCCCTAGCATCTAATTAACCCCCCAACCATTCTACAAACCAGACACTTACAAACACCACATCCCTCCCTCCCTCCACCCTATACAAATTTCTATCCATTATTTAAAAGAAAATGAAACTCATATTAGGATGTCTCCTCCTCACACTCACAATACTAACAAAGCTCACATCCAACTACCCTACCACCTCACTACAAAACACAATGTACCATACAACACATATCTACATTAAACCAAACACACATATACACTTCCCAGTTACTGCCTCACTATTTAAGATAGTTCAATGCTACACATATAAGGAATCCAATTAACAACTAACCACACCACAAAACTATCATATATGTTATACAAAGAAATAACATATAGAATAAAACACATATTAACAAATACAAAGAAACTTCTTATCTCAGGAGACATACACCCAAACAAAGGGTCAAGCAATACCCCACTCCCACCTAAACAAAAATCCAACCTACTTGAAATTAACATCAACTCCAGGAGTATGAGTAACAAACTTCCAGATATACATGCATTTATAACCCATTACTCCCCAGACATAGTAACCATAAATGAAACTTGGTTAAAACCAAACATCCAGAATGAAGAGATTGTCCCGCCAGGGTATAACATACTAAGGCAGGATAGAACAGGCAGGAAAAGAGGAGGAGTCGCCATACTATTTAAAAATACAGTCAACATAAAACCTCTCGAAATCCCTTTACCTACATTTCAAAAAGCTGAAACCATTATCTCAACTCTATTTATAAATAACGCCAAAAAAAATCAATATCATCTACACTTACATCCCCCCAGGCAATAACATCCCCACCATAGAGGAGATCTTACAATGGATCTCAAATAAACTACCCCAGGAAACCATTCTTTCAGGTGACCTAAACACAGACTGGTTAGCTTGTAACTCCAACAGCCCCACAAATCACATTAGTCTCTATGGCTTTACCCAACTCATCCAGGAACCCGCTAGAGTAGACAAAAAATCCCACAAAAAAACAGTCTTAGATTGAACACTATTGAACTGCTCCAAACAAAAATATCACACCGGATGTTTACCAGACAGCCTAAGTGACCACCTCCCCACATTCCTACTACGCAAACGCACCAACCTTAATAACCCTACAGTTTTTAGACTTGTTAGAGATGAGAGTAAACTGAATATACAAGAATTTAATCACATTTTAAAACACTGTAAATGGGACCCACTACTAACATTAAGCTTAGACCAAGCCGTGGACCACTTTAACAACACTTTCATTACAGTCCTAAATTCAATCGCACCAATAAGAAAAATCAAAGTGAAATCAAACTACGCACCATGGCTAAGTAGGGACACATGTGCCCTACTAAAAACTAGAGATAAGTCATGGAAAGCATTGAAAAGAGATAACACAAACCTATCTAAACAAATCTACAAAAAACTAAGAAATCAACCAAAAAAAAAAAACAAAACAAAATAAATTGGATAAACAAAACTACTTTCTTAGCATCCAAAACAAACACACAAGAGACCCCCTAAAATTCTGGCATTCCATTAACTCCCTACTTAACTCTTGTAAAACATCGACCCCTACTCCCACCAACAACAATGACACTAAAGACATTGCTTCCAGTTCAACCACCACTTTACTGAAACCATCCTATTGTTATTTTCTCAACTCACCAAAAACAAGCTCTCTTACGCTCCTAACCAACCCCTCCACAATATCCCCTTCTTCACTTTCTCACCTGTCCCTACCACTATAATTAAAAAACTGCTACAAAAACCTAAACCTACCACCCTTGCCACAGATAAGTTACAAGCGAACTTCCTAAAAATAGCAGCTGACTCCCTAGCTTACTCTGTTCCCATCCTTATTAACCGCTCCATTCAGAAATCCGACATCCCCCAGCTATGGAAAGTATCATATATCATCCCTCTTCATAAAGGCGGAAGCTCCTACGATATCACTAACTACCAACCCATAGCCATCCTACCCCCTTATCTAAAATTCTACAAAGGTGTATCCACTCTCAAGTTATGAAATTCCTAAACTCTAACAATCTCCTCTCTCCCACTCAAGACGGCTTCTGACAATACCATGGTACAACTACTGCTCTCCTCTCTTTCACAAATACAGTTAACCATTACAGAAATAATAACAACTTCGTATCAGCAAAATTCTTTGACCTATCTAAGGCATTTGATATGGTGTCACACACCATACTACTAGACTCCATGGCTTCCCTATCCTTTGCACCTTCCACTATAGCCTGGTCTAAAAGCTACCTATCAGACAGACAACAATTTGTCCAATGGCTAAACAAACTATCTCCACTACTCCCAACCACTATAGGAGTCCCACAAGGTTCAATATTAGGACCACTACTCTTCTCCATACTTACTAACAAACTTTCATACCCCCTCCCAACATGCCACACTTATACAATATGCAGATGACTCAACTCTGATCTGCTCCACACCAAAAATGACTAACCTACAAAAACTCACTCAGGAATCCTTCACCTCAGTGGAAAACTGGATTACCCAGATCCACCTCATCCTCAATCCCAACAAGACCAAATTACTTATAGTCACTCCCAACAAAACTGAATCCACCCATCAACCTTTCACTACCACATCCAAAAATTGTACTATTGTCTCCTCCACTGACCACACCAAACTCCTAGGCATAGAAATTGACAATAAACTACTATTTGATTTCCACATATCACAAATAATCAAAAAGGTTCACAAAAAATGCATACACTATACAGACATAGAAAATTCTTATCTGATCAGGCAGGTATTATACTAGCCCAAACACACCTACTATCCACCCTTATGTATGCTGCTCCAATCCTTACCTACACAAGAAAACAAGACCTTGAAAGGCTTGAGTCATGCTACAATAAAACTGCCAGATTTGCTACTAACTCCACCTTCAAAACCCATCACTGTCAAGCATTACGTGAGCTTAAATGGTTAGAACTTCCTCAACTACTTAACTATCACCAGTTAGTACTAGCCTACAATACTGTGAATTATCCTAACAAAATCCATCCCTAAAACAACTCCTAACCAAGTACATGTCAAATCACCCCTCCACTCTTCTGAAAAAACTCTCCTCTGCATCTCCTCAGCCAATAACTCTACAGGTAAAGCTCTTTTCTCCCACAATATAGCCAGAAACTGTAACGACCTTCCCCCTACTGACATAAAATTCTGCTGGTATGCAAAAACTCAGGAATCCCTACCAATAACCTGAAAATTTAATTTTTCTAATATTTTTGACTTTACATTTCCTACTTTTTGGTATAAAAGTACTTATGACTAATATTTCCAATATGTAACTTGTACTACATGTTTGATTATTATTTGTAACTTGTATGGAGCTTTTCTCCCTGAGCCTCCACTGTAAATGGACCTGTCTCCAGTCGGACTATCCCGGTAAACAAATGTAAAATAAATAAAGTAAATAAATGTTTATGCAACCATTTGATTATTATATACATATATGTTTATGCAGCCATTTGGTTATTATATACATATATATTTATGCAGCCATTCGGTTATTACATACATATATGTTTAGAACATGTGGGGAACTTGCATGCCCCAAAAGGGAGGTGTAGAATAAAACCTCTTGCAAAAAAACTTTTTTTATGAGTTTTGTGAGATGTATAGGTTATTTTTTTTAATTGAGCAGTTGTGATCTATGATTATTTTTTTCCAGTTCTCCGTCATTAATGGATAAAGGCCAAGTTGCACATCTCTATTCCTTTCTGCTAATTTTACCTCACGTTAAAAACAACTCACGAAGCTTAACAAAATTAGCAGGGTACTGACGGCAGGTGTTAAATTAAATCTGCATTCTCTTTGTATAACTTGCCTCTATAGGTTGGGATTTTTGTTGTGTAACATTATAAAAGAAAAAAAAAACATGTTCAAACAGTAACAAAACCATAGCATTCATAACTGCTATGTATAGTACATAGAAAAATAAAACTACTGACATATCTCATCCATCCATTGATTCACTCACTCGTTTCATTCTTCCTTCTTCAGAAAATGGATAAACTATACATCTTTATCCTGACTGCAGAACGAATGCTGTCCTGCTAGGTGCGAATGTGTAAGCAATGCCTGGTAAAAAACAGGTCCACCACTTACTTATTGGCAGCATATTAAGCTGCCATGACTGTCTGACAAAAAAAACAGCTAAAATATTTTTATGTTTGCTAAATGTGGCGTTATGTAAAAATAATAATAAAAAAAAAGCAGTAAACAAAGAAAAAAGTAGTGTGTGTGTGTGCGCGCGCGTGTGTATGTATATATATATATATATATATATATGTTCATGTGAGCATGCTCAGTCCATCAGCATGGATTTCCTAAACAAGGATGAAACTATAATCGCTGGCACTATTGACTAACTATGATGCTTACTGATTTACGGCAAGTCATACATTTTTACAAGCGACAGAGCAGAACTCTGTGGCAAAATCAGAGAAAGTTAGGTGGCATGGGGTGTAATGCCATGCATTCTATGATTTATTTATATATATTTTTTAACATTTGATCACATTTAGACATCTGTTTTCTCTTAAAGTGCCCGTAACTGCCGTGTGTGTGTGTGTGTGTATATGTGTGTGTGTGTGTGCGCGCGCGTGGCATCAAATATATACATAACTTACAATTTGGATGCATAATATTTTCTGCAACAACAATTACATGTACTGTAGCAAGAATGAAATATTAGGCAGAAGAACTTTTTGCATCAAAAATATAGAAAAGTATATAGTAATAAAAAATAAAAAAAATAATAATTTAACACATAGCCCATTCTCTAATCACAATAATGCTCACCAGTGTGGGTGTTATCAGGAAATTAATACTCTTCCAGTTGGATATTATTGCTTGCATAGCTCATTTTATCCTTTACAGGGATTCAGGTGAGCAGGAGACCATCTTGGCAAACATCAGGCATAAGGAAGATAACCAATTCTGGATCGGATGGCAGTCAGTCATTTACTTACCATACGTCATTTTCAGATACAATAACCTAGGCATAAAATTACTTTTGTCTTTGCTTTGCATAGTCAGACTTCACAGAATGAATTTAAATGTATTTCTTTCAAATGAAGCACCTGATCTGTATTTCACAGTAAATTAAAATCCCTTACAACCTGCACACAAACCTTTTAGTGAATACCAGTATAGTATTAAATGCATCTTAATTTTGTATTATTAATCTGACCTGTTCACTTTGACTAATATATAGATCTGAAATCAAATTATAATTTATTTAATTGACTACAATGATGTTTAGTCTTCCTTATGTTTATAGCAAGGACCTATTCCTTAAATTTATAGCAATGAACTATAAAATTAAAAGCATACTATGTAACATAAGTAACATAAGTACTTGATTAGCTATAAAATTGCAAAATTAATTACATTTATTGTAAATTATTGTGACTTAAAATATATATTTGAAGGGGGTGTGCCCCTCCCACCCTCCCTGATGGGAACACTGTGTCCCACACCTCTGAACTTAGATATACTAACCCATCATCTTAGAGAAAAAAGAAATATTTGGCTTTTCAGCAAAATAAAGAATTATCTTAATTTGTGTAGCTATGTATTCTTTGAGTTAACATTGTAAAGTTTAGTGGTAAGGGGAACATGTGAGGGGAATGCAGCCCACCTGTACAATTGATGGAACTGCAATCAATGAATATATATTACTTTAAACATTTATTGTCACATTTATCAAGTGATTTGAGTACACATATTTGATCAGTTATCTATGTGTAGCAGACAATTCCTAAATGACAGACAAAAGACTTGTTTTGATAAGGATTAACTTCCAAAGAAAGTACTAGAATAAGCCATTTATTTTGCTATCACATACTTGCTTAAATGCAAATGTAGCTGTTTATGCTTATTGGATTAGAAATGTTGGGTGGTGTTTGTAAATGTGGTCTTCAAATGAGTATGGCTCATACACAGATAAATGGCTATAAACAAGCCTACACATTTCACAAAAGAGAGTGAAGTTTGGACCATACACTCAAACACTACTGAATAAAAATAATGCTCAAGCTATGCAGTGCACATATAAATGACTTTAATCTGTAGACAATGATGATGGTGCTGTCACCTGGAAATCACAAACATAGGAACAGTGCATCATCATGATTACATTAACATTATTACACAGCCAGAAGTTGTCCATTAGACAGGAAGACTGGCCTATCTTGGGGCTTGATCTCCAGAGTAGTTTCTATTTCAGTAAAGCCACACCCATGGGCTGCTCGATAATGTGAGCTACCTTTGGGAAAAGGGAGCTTCATAGCAAAGAGCAGCGTATTATTTGGATGATTTTATGTTAATAGGAGAAGACAATGAAGGAATATGGCAGTGTGTCCAGTGTTTTCTAGAACTGTGTGAGGTATTGGGGCCTGGATAAAGTATTAAGATTTTTTGGGTTTATTAGTAGAAGTGCCTTAGCTTTGTGTTACCTTCCAAAGGATAAACTGATCAAGTTAAGAGAGAGAATTAGCATGAAGGCTATGTTTAAAGCAAGACTAGGTGAAGTGATGGAGTTTCTTGGTTTGTTAAACTTTGCAGGCAGAGCAGTAGTTCGAGGTATAATGATTGACAGGTCATTATCCAGTTTGTTAAAGGAGTGTATGAAGAAGCACCTCATAGTTAGGCATCCAAAAGAGTTAATGAGGACTTAATCATTTGAACTGAGTTTCTAGTAAGTTTCACAGGTGTGTCCATGTGGCAAGATGAATGGGTTTTGTTAGATGATTTACAGTTCTATACAAATGCACCAGGGGATTTGGGAATGGAGAGTTATTTAAACAGTTGTTGGTTTTCTGCATCTTGGCCAAGGTTCTGGTCTTCTGCAGGAAGAAGGGACATTACTCTTTTGGAATTGATGCAAATGTTGGCAAAATGGCAAAAGAAATAAGCTAATAAGATGGTACTATTTTATTCTTAATAACAAGGCAGTGGTAAAATTTTGTTGAAGAAGACAGTGAGGTGAGGCAATTGTTGTTAAGAAGTATAGTACTGCATTCACTTAGCATTAATATTTCATTTTCTGAAAAGTATGTTTTTGGAAGGTTTAATGTGATAACTGATAGTTTACCTCATTTTCAGTTTTGCAGGTTTTTGGGATTTGGCCCCCTCAAAGCAGAGATGTTCCCAGCAATGGTACCACAAGAGGTTTAGAAGTGTGGGAAATGCTAGCCAGGTGGTTGGTTCAAGAGTCTTGGTATGAATTCGCCAGTGTACATGCTTAGTTTGTCATCATTCAGGGTGGGGGAAATTTATTTGCAGGATAGGAAGTAGTCAGTCTGTTTGGTTTGAAGTATATGGCTCATAGATGGGAAAAAGGTAATTCCTTGAGAATTATGAGGGTTCATTTAACTGCTTTTTAGCAGTTTTAGGGGACACTGTTTATTTATTTATTTAATTTATTTGTTATGTATGACTGATCAGAGTCACCTAATCAGTTTAATGTAATTCTGAACAGGACTTTATTTACTCAGTGCACTATAGCAGGGAACTATTCATCACATTTTTTTAGAGAGGAAGAACTTTAGACTTGGCTTTTGTGGGTCAGTCAACTGATTTTTATAAAAAGGAAGGGTGGATGGGCATCTACAGCTTACGTTTTTTTTTTTTATTTTAGGTAGTTGAATTTTTGATTCCAGAAAATTTGTAATGTTTGCTTTGTTTATTTACAGGGTAAGGAAAACTCTTATCCACAAGTCATTCCTTCATATTTTGGAAAGCTGAATCAGACTGAAAGGAAAATCTCTAGGTCCTGATTTATCTGCATGGGATGTGGTTTGCAAAAGGAAATGAGATCTGATGTCAAAGCAGCTGTTACAATATTTGCAAGACTACATCAGTATAGTATTTAATTTTAAGCTTATTGTGTTTTACTTCAGTGGCAATGATTTGGGTACATTACTGAAATGTAAACTGTTTTATGGGGTCTACTTTAATTAAACCAAAGCGCAATCCATCGAATATGACTCTGTCGATACATAAACAGCGAAACGTGGAAATGTCTAATGCACTAAATAGCGAAATCGGAAATGTCGTATTTTCATCGTTGGCCCGTCTGCGGTATAGCTCCTTAAGGTAAGTGTGCGATAGTTACGGACCTTAGGGTTAGGGTGCGGGTTAAGGTAAGTGCATAGATAGGTAATATATGTAAGGTTTAGTGTAGGGTTTTGTTAAGTGTATGTGTGTTGAATATTTACTTTGTGTGGGTATAGTTCTGTAGGGTAAGTGTGCAATAGTTACGGACCTTAGGGTTAGGGAGGGGTTAAGGGTAGTGCATAGATAGTTGTGTATGTGGGGTTTAGTGTAGGGTTACAAGTGGGGTTCTGGTGCTTTAATTTAAGGTTAGTAGTAGGGTTTTGGTTAGTGTATGTATGTGTTTTTTGTTGTGTTTGCGTAGGTAATTAATGCTCTTCTTTCTATACCCCTTCCTTCTGGCCTTTGTCCCCTCTACAGCTTTAATCAATAGAATCTAACTTTATTCTAGCCCTTGTGTTTTTCTTTCTTCTGCTTTTCTCTCTTTCTCTGACCTACAAATCATTACTTTAGAATTCTGAGTGTTCTTGTACTCAATTGTATTTCTAACCTTTGCATAGACTGTGAGATATTATTCATAGACACAATTTTTACTTTTATATTGTATTTTAAACCTTGCATAGACTGCAAGCTATTATTCATAGAAACAATGTTTATTCTCTCAAAGCATTTTTAATTTCTTTGTATTTGAATTTAGTCATTTTTAATTATTGTAATTTTTTTTTGTAATTTACTAATGCTTGGAGCTTATCTCCCTGGGCCTCTACTGAAAATGGACATGTATCCAGCTAGGCTAGCCCAGGCAACAAATGTAAAATAAATAAAATAAATAAAATAAATAAAAGGTAGTATGTTACGGGCAGTGGGGTTGGTCGACTGTTGCAGTTTCGATGTTTAAATTTCGCAGTTTTGCGTGTTCAATGTTGTCACGTTTCGCTGTTTATGTGTCGACGGATTCATATTCGACGGATTGCGCTTTTGTTTAATTAAAGTAGACCCGTTTTATGGGAATTAGAAATTTGCTTCTTGCGCATGAGAAATTTCCAAGGCCCTTAGTCATTTTGTTTGCCATCATACCTAGGCTTGGTTGGAGAAGAGTGGTCAGTAATTCAGCCATATAGTCGGCTAGGCATTTTATTAGTCATAGCTTAAGAAGGGCAGCTTCTTCATTGGGCTTGATTGTAGTTGAGCAGTGGTATTTTGCAGATCGAGACTGAATTTGGTTTAAGCAGGATGATGTTTATTTATGCAGTACTGGCCTTGATCTTTTTAAAATACATATTTCATTGCTTCAGAATGAGGTGCTTGATTATAACAAGAAGGGGCTACGTGGATTGAGTGAAGTGGAAAAAAGGGGAGGACAGGCTATCAAATGGAGAGATGGAGAGACTGGTGGGTGGTCATAAATATGTTCCTCCCTTTTCATAAGGTCATTAATAAGTTTATGGCAGGAGTGAATAGTGATGGATGTGCTCCTGGGAATTTCTGCTGTGTTCTGGTATGAGAGGGAGTGGGAGTGGTATGTAATGCAACTCCCATGGGTGAGCGGTCTGTGAATACTGCCAATTTCTGAGGTGTATTTTATGTTATACATGTTGATATTGTTGCATTTGGACTTAGTTTATAACAGTGTCTTATTATGTTATCATGATCTAGCAATAATTAAGTCAAATGTCAATTTGGTGTGTTTATTTTTGTGCAGGGGAGGGATTATTAAAAGGAAAGAGATTGTGAACAAATTTAATTTAGGAAACTTAACAGTAAACTGAAGGCATGACTATAACAATGCAAATGTCACTAAAGACTCTCTGCAAAAATATTACATCCTTAAATTTCTTGCAGAGTAATTTTATTCACATTGCTGAATGAACATTACAATAATCTTTATTCTACTGTTATTTTTCCTAAATGATGCTAATATCAGGCATACACCATTTGTTGGCACTTGAACTAAAATGATGATAGATTTGTGCAACTGTAAGGTATCTAAGTGATTAGTTATGTGTGCAACTTTGTGTTCTGAGAAAGGCCAATGTGGCCAAAAGAGCTCAAGTTTCTTATTAAATAGTTTGGATACATTTTCTCTCCACTGGTGGTTTTTTTTTGAGTTGTTGTACTTCTACCATAATCTCAGGACCTTTTTATCATTTTTTGTCAGTGTTCCATTTGATGTTTGATATGGAGTCCCAAGCAGAAGAGAATTATGAGGAGTTTCTTTTGAATTTCAGCACGTACCTGATCCCTTTAGAATCCACTATGATACAAGGTACAGCATCAACAATTGAAAGGCATTCAGTACAGTAAGTGGTTGGCAGCAATTCTTGGTCAGCCACCATCCAGGGTATACTCACAATGCCAGTTTTGGACATCAATGAAAGTACAGATTACATTGAGCTTCCCTTGGAACTTCTATGAGTGATTTTAAATAAGGGCTGGTTGTTTAGAGATTTGGAAGCGTTTTTAATCAAAATAAAAAAACCGCAGTGAAGCAATGTACTTTTTGATTATTGCATTCAAGTTAAAAGAGTACGCAAAGGTCTCAAAATAATTAATAAACCCACCAGAAAATATAGTGAGACTTTTTTAAATGAATGGAATAACATTTGTGAAGCTGCCAGTTTGGCATTCTTTAAACTTTTAAGGTAGCCCAATGTTGATGAGAGTAGTAAACTTGGAAAATGTACTGGTGGCTTAATGGACAAGCTTAGTTTGGCAGCCACTTCGGAACAGATCAAAAACAGACTCATTGTAATACAAGGAAAAGTTAAGAAATTGGATGCAGAGTTGAACAGAATAAGAATGATAGCGATAGAAGGGAGTACAGCAAATTTAAAGGCACCACCTTGAAATCTTTTGGTAGTGAGAGGAACATTTCCCAGTCAAGATGGTGTAAACATTCAATCTAATTCCAAAATGGAATGGCAAGTACAAACAGTTACAACATCCAGACACCCATTCCATCAGCCTTCACCCAGGAGGTCTAACAGACTGAAAGAGAAAAGGGAGCATGCTGATTTCAACCAATACGGAATTGTGAGGGATAACAGCCAGAGGTAAATATGGATAGGTTCATAGGTTCATAGGTTCATACTAGGCTATCTGCCCAAGGGCATTTATAAGCCTAGCCCATAGTTATGTGGCTTTCGCCACCCCTTTAGTTTGAATAAAAACTATGCCTATCATTTTTCTGTGCCTCTGTCAAGCAGTGACACTGAAGTAATCCCTGGGGTATATCTGTGATCTCCCATCCATTGGTCAAGATTCCTCTTGAACAAGGCCAGCGAGGTGCTCTGCCTCACATGTACCGGGATTTTGTTCCACAGCATAGGGAGTCTCTGGGTGATGAATCTGTCCCTCCAGCACGTTCTATTTATAACCGTGTCAAGGTTTAAGTCTCCCGCCCTTGTTCCCCGTTGCATACAAAAGGTTTCCAACATCAACAGAGCAACAACTTGAAGAATGTGAGGGAAGCAGCAGGGCATTTTTCTAGCGACACCTGCCAACACGTACCTTTTGTATGCAACGGGGAACAAACAATGGAATTACAGAAGGTACTACCCTTGGATTACAAGAGTTTTAGTTTATCCAACAAAAACTTTCAGAAACAGAAGCCAGGGTATTACATAAATGCTTCTCCTTCATTTCAGCAGTCTGTTCTGATTTAGTGCAGTCTATTATTGATTTAAAGAGTTATACTAGAAAAATGAATTGAAAACTTCTCTTAAAAGACAGTAAAAACATGAAGAATGGGGATTTTGTGATCCCCAGTGTATTCAATCTGCCCCTGCATCCCATCATAAAGGCTTTTGAAGAACCCCCAAGTAACAGCAAGTTTTAGGAGATTATTGGACAACCCAAGTAACAGCAAGTTTTATAACTTATCAAAATTAGAAAGGCAAAGTTTAAAACAACTTGGCAATAACAGAGATATTCATGTAATGAAGGCTGACAAAGGGGGAGCAATGGTAATAGTCAATAAGAAGGATTACATCAAGGGTTGGAAGACACCACTTTTTATTCCAGTGTACAGAAATATGATGTGAGCAAAGAATATAAATAGATTTGTGGTTGTACAGTATTCTCATTGAAGAGGTAGTGTCTGAGAACATGTGCAACTTCTTTTATACACCAAAACCCAGGACTGGGAAGTTGTTTGGTGTTGCTAAAATACACAAAAACAATGTCAATCCTCCATACAGACACACAGTGTCAGCACCTGCATCAAAATTGGAAGCATTGTCGAAATATGTTGACAGGGCATTGGTCACCCTAGTACAACAAGTTCCTTCTTTCATAAGAGAAGTCTTTGACTTCCTTGGGAAAATGAAAGAAGTCATGGTAGAAAAGGAGGATTTATTAATTACTGTTGATGTCTGTGCATTGTACACCTGTATTCCACATGAAGTAAGCATAGAATGGGCAGCATTTATGATAAATAGAAGTGAAAATTACATGGTGGGTGAATTGAAGCTTTTGAGTAAATGCATTGATCAGGTTTTGAGTAACACTTTTTTTCATGTTTGAGTATGTTTATTACCACCAAAGGAGTGGGTTAGCCATGGGTGTGTGTATGGCTCCGATTTATGCCAATTTGGTCATGGCTTACTGGCTGTCATGGATTTTTAGAAGGACATGATAATGTTTCTTCTTATTTTTGTTTTATTGAAGATTTGTTTTTCATATGGAAGGGGCAGGTCAGTGAATTAGAGTCTTTTTTATGTAGAATGAACAGCAGTACAGATTTCTTGTCCTTCTCTTATAGTTTTCACAGGTCAAAGGTTTGCTATTTGGATTTGGAGGTGTTAAAAAAACTTTAATGAGAACAAATGTAGTACAATAATTAGCTGTAAAAATGTATTTATTTATTATTTATTTCATTTATTTTATTTTACATTTGGTTACCAGGAAAGTCCAACTGGACACAAGTCCTTTTTCAGCAGAGACACAGGGAGAAAAGCTCCACATTTATGAAACACTACATAGTACAATACAATACAAAGTACAATAAAATAACAGTGTAATGATGAGGGATACACATAAATTGTACACAGATGCTAATACATACAATTTAACAAGTAAGGAAAAAGTATTATTATACAGAAAATGTGAGGAAATATAGAACAATTCATAGATATCATATGACAGAGAGCTGTAGATCAGCTGCAATATAGCATATGTCAGAGAATTAAACAAGAGGCATTGCACATTCTTGTTTGTTTACACAAGGAGAGATGGTGTGACCTGCACTATGGAAATCATGAGAGAGGAAGGAGAGGAAGAAAGCAATCAGTTCACTGACTAGTAAGTCTGCAGCAGAGTTGTGGAAAGGAGGGATGGATAGTGTACCAGGTTAAGGATACGGACTAGCCAGGACTGGCACAAGAACAGAGCCATGTATCAGCTAGCTCAGCTTTTAGTATTTTTTTTAATTCTATTAACGAGGATGTAGTTGATATGTTGATGTTCAGAGTATTCCATTTTTAGCTATAAAATTTGAGAAGAGGGATGCACCAGCTGCATTATTGGCTTTAGTTGCATCTAGGATGAGTTTATTACTAGAGTGTAAGACTCTAGTATATAGCAATGTACTTTTACACTGTTCTAGCATGCATCCCATATACATTAAACATAATATTGTAAAGGGTCGTTGGTAAGAATTAATCTGAAAAGATTAACTACTGACACAGAAAAAATAGACCATTTTATTAAGGTGTTACACAAGAGATTTGCACATTGGGGTACCCAAAACATATTCCACATAACATTACTGGGCAAGAACATATTGAAATAGCTAAGGAAAGAATCAGTGATTGCAATTCTAAAGAATAGTGTTTCTCGATGTCTTTGTTTTTTCTTTGGATAGTGCAGCTATTAAAAGGGCAATACATAACTGGAGAATATTAGAAGCAGTGAAAAACAAAAAAGAGTTGTGGGAGACAGACCATTCTTCATCAACGACAAGGTCACAAACATAAAAACTTATTTGGAATAAGGGACAAGTGAACATCATGAAGTAGCAAAAAGAGGAACTTACAAGTGTCATAACTGTACCCAGTGTAGCTATATCAATGAAAGCCCATATTTTATTGACACAAGAACAGAGAAGACATCCAGTACCAGGACATTTTATGTGTAGTGCAAAGTATGTGGTATATTTGGATAAATGCTTTAACCGTGAGGATTTTTACACAGCAGAAACTAATATTTTAAAAAAAGAATGTACGAGCATCAATATGCTATAAAAACCAGAAACAAAGAAACTGCTTTAGCAAAACATTCAGTGGTGTGCCTTTCTTTTAAAAAATGTATTTTAGTGTCATTGACCACATCCCATATGATTTTAATGGAGATGGAACAAATTAGAATACAGAGAGCTAAAATGGCAAATTATGTTTTATGCCTACAGCGCATCAGGATTAAACAGTAGTGTAAATGCTAAAGTCATTTTAATCAAAAATCAGCACAGTAAAAAAAGGTAAACAGATTAGTTTTAACTGTGTGTTATCAGATTTGTTATTAAATACTTTGGATACATTTTCGCTCCATTGGTGGTTAGTTTTTGATTTGCTGTATTTTTGCCATCATCTCAGGAGCTTCCTGTCATTTTTGTCGTTACTCTATGCATAAATACTACATCTTTAAATTTCATGCAGAGCAATCTTACTTGCTGTGTTTCACATAGCTAAAGAACATTAAAATAATCTTCATTCTGCTATTTTTCCTAAAAGATGTTAATGCCAGACATACACCATTTGCTGGCACTTGAATTAAAATGATGGAGTCTAGACAAAACATTGGTAGCAAAACAATATGAAGCAACAAAACATAATTTATAAGATTATTTCAGAATTCCTTCAGTGCTATGAAACAAAGTAAGGAGAAATCTGTTTTCACTGTAAAGTATGCAGTGTACTAAAGTGGGGACTATGCTGTGATGCAAAAATATTTAAAATATATTACTTTCAATGCAGCAAGTGATTCTTCATCTTTAATAGCTTGACTCTGGTGCACTAAGTACAGTCAGTGCATTCCGAGATGTGAAAATAATTGCAGAGTTTTGTACTGCAGTGTTATAAAATATGGAAAGCCCTCAACATTATCACATAATGTCTTTATTAATTTCAGTTCTTCATTTAATAATAACTGCAGAAATGCCTGTAAGTACCATCTTGTGTCACTCTGAAAAGTTTATTTTTTGGTGACAGAATTTAAAAGCAAAAGACAGAAAGTAAAGCCTAAATGTGCCTGTTAGGTCCATACATAATGGCTGTAGTCTCTGTATCTAAGGCTTACAGTGAGCAGCTGTGTTATTAGTTAGATAATGTGCACATTTTTCAGGTTAGATTGTATTCAGATGTCTTGTCAATTAAGTCAATAAGAATTATTTGATCAGTAACATCCTTAAATACGAGTCAAATGACATTCGATACTGCATCCACTTAAAAGTCCATTTCATCTCAGCTAAGGCTTTCTAATTCCATCACAGATATGTCAGAGCTTCTCTGTTAAACACTATAGGTGCATGACTGCTGAATCATATACCAATGCACTGTATGAGCACATGCACAAGTGCATGGAACGGGCCATACCAAACAGAACCAAGAAGCCCTCCTCCAAAAAAAGGAAGCCAATCTGGTGGTCCCTCACCATAAACAAACTCTACATCAGAAGGAAAAAAACTAGTGCAGAAAAGAGTGAAGTCCCAAGACTGAAAAAACTACCTTGTTAGCCTCAGCAAAAAACTGAGATCCATCATCAAATCCTCAAAAGCTAGCTATGAAAACAAAATTGTTGCAGATTCTAAAGACAGCCACAAGGCATTCTATAGTTATGTCAAGAATCTACATAGCAATACTCAAATCTGCTCTGAGTTACAGTACAATGGCAATACATATACGGAACCAACTGATATTCCCAACATATTGGGTGACAGTTTAAGTGTGAACTTTACCCCCTTTTCACCCCCTAAAAAGCCTATCACAATACCTGAGGAATGCCAAATCCCTATTATAATGGCTACACAGGTAAAAACTGCACTGTCCAAAGCCAAGAATACAGCTTCTATGGGACATGATAATATCCCTGGCTCTGTTCTACTTGAATTACAAAGTGAACTGGCACCACACCTGAGTACCCTGTTCAATCAGATCCTCATTTCAGGCTTTGTTCCTACCAAATGGCTCACTGCTACGGTCATCCCACTCCACAAAGGGGGAATGATTACAGACCCTGGAAACTACTGCCCCATTAGCCTGTCAAGTTTGATATGTAAGGCTATGGAGTGCATCATCGTGGACCTTATAAATAAGGACATAGGGAATCTCCAAACTCTGTACACCATGCAGTTTGCATTTGTGAAAGGTAGATCATGCTTGCTCAACCTGATAGACTTCTTCGAATCTGTCACCAGAGCTGTGGATGAGGGCAAGGTAGTTCACACAGGCTACCTAGATCTTGCCAAGGCCTTTGACACCATCTCTCACTCAGGAATCATAGACAGACTCACTAAACTAGGCATAAACCCCTATGTCATAAGATTGGTTGCCAACTGGCTCACTGATAGAACCCACACTGTGAAAGTAGCAGACTCCAAATCTGACTACCAACCATTTACAAGTGGTGTCCCACAGGGATTGGTCCTAGGTCCTCTCCTGTTTGGCATCTACTTCTCTGAAGTTCAAGCCAACACAAAGGGACTCTGGCTGACCAAGTTCACAGATGATTTCAAACTGGGAGCCATTATTGATTCTCCAACTGATGTAGAAATTCTACAAAAATGCCTCACTCACACCAATGACTGGTGCCAGAACCATGCCCTTAAGCTCAATGCCAAAAAGTGCATTGTCATTCCCTTTGGGAAAAATTCAGTGTCCATGAACTTCCACAGAGGCGGTAGTCCATTAAACACCGAAGGTGTGATAAGAGACCTGGGGACACAGTTTGACAGCAACCTCTCCTTTGATAACCACATTGCTACTGTAGTCAGAAAGTTCTTCTATGTGGCACATCTCATTACAAAAGGTTTCTGATCCAGGAAGAAAGAGGTCATAATCCCTCTCTGCTCGTCCCTCATTAGATCTATTATAGAATACAATGCCCCATTTGGTATGTACCTCACTAGACACCTTCAACAACTGGAAAGGCCACAAAAATACCTCACTAAAAGGATCTTAGGCCTTAGACACATATCCTATATGGACAGACTCAAAAAAACTCCAGCTATACTCGGTATCATCGCCTACTTAGAGGCGATCTCTGCTTGACCTACAAAGACATGTTAGACCCAGAGCTGCTAGATATGCTACACCTAAAGAAATCCCAATCCCTCCATGTCACATGCTCCAGGGACCTAAACCTCATTACCACAATAAACAGAACATGCTAGAGGGACAGGTTCCTAACCCAGAGACTTCCCATACTCTGGAACAAACTTCCCATTCACATCATGCAGAGCACTTCATTGGCCCTCTTTAAGAGAAATCTTGACCAGTGGATGGGCACTAGGAAGTTCATCCCGAGATCACTTCAGTGGCCTTGCTTGACAGGGGCACTGGGAACTAACTTTGGGTGGCATAATAGCAAGGAATCGTTTTGGGCTAGGCTTATATAGGCTCCGGAGCCATTAGCCTAGTACATACCTATGAACCTATGAACCTATGAACTTGTCAAGGAACCACTTGTATTACTCACTGAGAAGTAATGACTGTCTGCACTGGTTGGCAACTTAAAAGGGAAACAAGTTGCATCAGTGTGTTAAAAAATGTAGTCACAAATAACCAGTTGTGTAACATCACCAATCTATAACAGATGAGATATTAATTGCTTGACACAAATAACTAGTTGTGTAACATCACCAATCTATAACAGATGAGATATTAATTGCTTGATACAAATAATTAGTTGTGTAACATCACCAATCTATAACAGATGAGATATTAATTGCTTGACACAAATAACTAGTTGTGTAACATCACCAATCTATAACAGATGAGATATTAATTGCTTGATACAAATAACTAGTTGCGTAACATCACCAATCTATAACAGATGAGATATTAATTGCTTGACACAAATAACTAGTTGTGTAACATCACCAATCTATAACAGATGAGATATTAATTGCTTGATACAAATAACTAGTTGTGTAACATCACCAATCTATAACAGATGAGATATTAATTGCTTGACACAAATAACCAGTTGTGTAACATCACCAATCTATAACAGGTGAGATATTAATTGCTTGACACAAATAACCAATTGTGTAATTATTTGGACCAGAAACGTCACATCTTATAACTCAAGCAACTAATTTGCAGTCTGTTGGAGATAGTAAATTGTAAAACAAAGAAAATGACTGAAAAATATATGTTGGTTAACTTATTATAAAAACTGGCTGAAACATGAACATTCATTACTGTATACACAATGCATATCGTTAATATAAACACAGAAGTTAAAAAGTAGATTGAACATATTCAGTTACTCTGTAACATCAGATAATATTCTAAGCAATGTATATGTCATTTCCTATTTGTAAATACAGCTACAAATTTAATCAAACCACATATGAAAATGTTTTGTAAATGTCCCGAATGCACTTCAACAACACATATGCATCTATAGATTCACATTCATCTATGCATTCACCAGGCAAACACCATACTCAACCATACTCACACACACACACACACACACACACACACACACACACACACACACACACACACACACACACACACACACACACACACGTGCACACACATACAAACCCACACTTTTGTTTATAAACTAAATCAATAAATAAGTACGTGATGATGGCATACTCCAGGGGGGTGATTTCAAAACATTTTTACTTTGGGTAAAGTCTTCACAGGTTCATGCATGGGGGGAGAACTGGGGTAGATCATATAAACAAACAAAACAGACAGAAAATGAACTAAAAAACGTCTTGTATTGCTTGATTAGATCCTGTGTTAAGCTAGTTATATGTGAAAAAAATGATAACCATAGAGTAGTGCAGAAAAAATAAATTCTGAAAACAATGAAATCTCTCTAGCATTGAACTTTGAAGGCAAAGCCTGTGGAGAGTTCTTCAGGCGACAAAAGCCTCAGCAAGATCCATGCATGGGTGATGTAAGATTAATTTGCACTAGTTTCATCAGCACAGCAAGGTATTAGTGTTCAAGATCCTGCATAGTATGCCCTGGAGAGACTGATGTCAGTGTACAATGGAGAGGGACAGCACCATAGCGCAATATGTCCTGGAGAGTCAGATGTCAGTGTACCATGGAGGGGGATAGCACCATAATACAGTATGTCCTGGAGAGTCTGATGTCAGTGTACCATGGAGAGGGATAACACCATAGCGCAAAATGTCCTGGAGAGTCTGATGTCAGTGTACCATGGAGGGGGACAGCAACATAATACAGTATGTCCTGGGGAGTCTGATGTCAGTGTACCAGGGAGGGTGTCAGCACCATAGTGCAGTATGTCCTGTGGAGTCTGATGTCAGTGTACCATGGAGTGGTAAAGCACCATAGTTCAGTATGTCCTTGGGAGTCTGATGTCAGTGGACCAGGAAGGGAGTCAGCACCATAGTGCAGCATGTCCTGGGGAGTCTGATGTCAGTGTACCATGGAGGGAGTCAGCACCATAGTGCAGTATGTGCTGGGGAGTCTGAAGTCAGTGTACCAGGGAGGGGGTCAGCACCATAGTGCAGTATGTCCTGGGATGTCTGATGTCAGTGTACCATGGAGAGGGTCAGCACCAAATTGCAGTATGCCTTGTGGAGAATGCTGCTTACAATAACAAAGCATTCAATAGCCCAGCAAAAGGAGACACCAAGAAATAATCCAGAAAAGCTTTAATGAACTTCTGAAACCTTATATTCACACTAAACCAGTTTCAAAGCTTTAAAAGCATTTTCCTCAGCAATAGCCTTCACAATGCATTTGCTACCTTTCATAAACTTCCTTTGACCTCACCAAAACATTATATCTTGTTAAGGTTAACAGGAATCAATTTAATAAAAAAAGTGATTAATTGATAAGTTCTTTAACCACAAAACTGTTAAATCAGTTATATAATATTAATATTTGAGATGGACAATTTAAAAAGAAAATCTCCCTTTAAAGATGTACAATTTAAAAAGAAAACCTCCCTCTAAAAATAAATGCACATATCAATGCATCTTAGCATAGATTAAATGCTCAAACATACCAACATTTTTGTGGACAATGCTGAAAAATATATATTTTAGTGTTATAAACTATAATTTAAGCCAAGTTTGAGCAGGACTCCCTAGTTAATAATGCATTTCTGATTTTTAATTGTCAGCAATGTTTTCCATCCTTTATGTTTATTACTAATACCATCAAAACCTCAAAATATAAAAGATGCAGTTTTGCAATGGATACCATAAAGAATTATGACTGGGTCTATGATTGTAACCATGTTCTTATATGTTCAAGACATGGCTGTCAAGAAATTAATATTGAGAGCAAAGCCCAAGAGGTGAATATCGGCATCTATGTCATGAACTCATAATAGCACAGTGACGAATGGCAAGATCTGATTTATTTTTATTTATTTCACATTTGTTAACTGGGGTAATCCATGGTGGTGCAGCGGTAGCATTGTTGCCTCACAGCAAGAGGTTCTCCTGTTTGATTCTTAGCTAGTGTGCAGGGAGTGCCTTCTGTGTGGAGTCTGCATGTCCTCCCCGTGGATCGAGTGGTGTTCTGAACGACATACGTGAATGGGCATGCCTTCATTGAAAGTTGGGTGTCAAGCTGGCAACTCGGCACTGTGAAAATCTACTGCCAATCATTAGCAGACTGGAGTTCCGCTGTGGTGACCCCTAACCGGGAAAAGCCGAAAGACAACAACAACAGCATCTGTTAACTGGGTTAGCCCAAATGAGTTTGCAAACAAACCCATTTTCAGTTGAGACCCGAGGGGAAAAGCCCCAACAAACACAAGTAAAGGTAATAATAACAATCACAATACAAAATAATTGTAAAAAAAAAAAAAAAAGGTTATTAATTATTTGCATTGCATTGATAGTAAGCAACCCATTTTCAGTGGAGACCCAAGGGGAAAGAGCCCCAGCAAACATAAGCAAGATAAACACAAAGGACAAAATCTATTAAAAATAACAATGCAAATACAAAATTAATTATAAAGCGAAAAACAAAAGAAAAAATTATGAACATTAAGGGTTGCACTGATATCAGTGGTCTAAAATTTACTACATATGAGAGTAAAAACAAAAGATAATGGTTGTTCAAAAGAAGGACAATGTATAGACATTGATAGGAAGTGGGGGGAAAGATAAATAGTGTGGAGAATGGGATAGATTTAATGTGATTGTTGATAGCTCATCTTGTTTTCGGATTTGCAGGATTTGGGCCTTGCCCCAGAGGCAGAGGAATTACTAGCAGTAGTGCCAGGGGAGGTTTTGGACAATGGGCAATGTTAAGCCAGATGGATGGTTCAGCTGTCTTGGTAAATCCACCAAGAGGTCTTATAGGGCTGCTTTGTCATCATATATGTTTTTTGTGGGGGAGTTTCCCATGCTAGATAGGAAGTGCTAAATCTGTTCCATTTTGCAGTATGTGGTAGGCAAATGGAAGAAAGGCCATTCCTTAGAATGGTAAAGGTTCATTTTGTGGTTTTGGGTGCCACCACAAGGTGTGTGAACATTTTGGATTTTACTAGAAAATCATTGATCAGTATAATTTTGAAAGGGTGGCAAAGATTTTAGGATAGCCATTGGTAAGTACTTGTTGATGGTGGTGTTAAAGGGAATGTATGCAGTGTCTGCTACCTTGGAATTGTATATATTATGTGGCGACATTGTTAGCATGACTGTATCAGGGTCCATTTCAGATCAGTGAACTTTTTGGGAGGCTGATATAAGCAGATATCAGTATGTGATTTTTGGAAAGGAATTGAGAGGCAATTTTATGTCCAAAGTAATGGTTTCATTCCCTAAAGGAGGAGAATGAGGTAACTGTGTTGGTATGTTTGTTTTGTGGATGATAGACGAGTGCTGCCTAATCAGTTTAAAGTGATTTTGAAAAGGGCTTAATCAGGGCATTATGAAAGGGAGATGTTCATCACTTTCAGATAGGGAAGACTAGTGTTTTGGCTTGTGGGGGTCATTTTATTGGTTTATTCAGAGGAAGGGTAGATGGGAGTCAATAGCTTATAAATTTAATAACAAGTAGTTGAAGTTTTGTCTGCTTAACATTTGAAATGCTTGTTTTGCTTATATACAGGATAATAAAAAGTCTTTATCATAGGTCATTCCTTCATATTTTAGGTTGCCAGGAGAGCTGAAATCAGATTGGGATGAAAATCTCTAGGTCTTGATGCTAATACATGGGATGCAGTTTGTAAACAGAAATGTGGTATGACATGGAGGCAGCTGTTTCCATGATGGTAAGAGGTCAGCAGCACAGCATCTAGTTTTATGGATATTGGGATTCAGTTGGTGTTGGCAATGATTTGTATACAGAGCCAAAACAGAAACTGTTATTCTGGATATTTAAGGATTTGCTTCTTGTACAGCAGACATTTCCAGTAACATTGATCATTTGGTCTGCCATCATTCCTAGGCTCTATTGGAGAGGTCTGGTCAGTAATTCAGCCATATAGTCAGCTAGGCATTGTACTCATCATACCGTAGTGAAGGTAGCTTTTTCAGTGGGTATATGTATGATTGTGGTCATTTAAATGATATTGGCCTTGATCTTTTTAATGGGCATATTTCATTGTTTCTGAAAGAGGTGTTTGGCTAGGGGAAGAAAGAGAGAGCACTTGTATGACAGTTTTTGGTTGAGCGGGATGAGAAAAGGGGGGGAAAGATTTCCAGATGTGCAGCCTGGTGGGCAGTTTTATTGCCATAAACATGTTGTCCCACTTTTCTTAACGTCATTTATAAGTTGTGTCAGGAGTTAGTAGTGATGGATGTAGTCCGGGAAATTTCTACTGGGTTCTGATATGAGAGGGAGTGGTATGTATTGAGGTGGATTTTATGTTATTCTTGTTGACATTGTTGCATTTGAATACAGTTCAGTACCTTGTTATATTATGTTATTATGGACTGGCAATAAACGTTGCTATATTATGTTATTATGAACTGGCAATAAATGTCATATGTCAATTTGGTGTGCTTTTGTCCTGAGGGAGTGGGGTTAAAAGGAAGGGGTTCATGAGCAAATATCATTTAGGAAACATAACAGCAGACTGAAGATACTACCTTAAGAATGCAAACGTCACTAAAGACTGTACATGCAAATAGTACACCTTTAAATTCATAATGTAGTATTTTGCACACAGTAGTGAGTACAAGTTTTTCCTCACAGTTCTGAAAGAATTCTAAAATAATCTTCATTCTGATGCTATGCTTCATAAATTATATTAATGCCAGGCATGTACTGCTTGTTGGCACTGAAACTTAAATGAAGGCGTCTAGCCAAAACATTGGTAGTAAAAAATACAAAGCAACAAAACCATTTATAACAGTATTTTATAGTTCTTTTAAAACTGTGAAACAAAACAAGTAGACATCTGCTTTCATTGTAAACTATGCAAAGCATGTAAAAGGGATCTACAACTGCTGTAACTGATGCACATTTTAAATATATCTGTATATACATAAATATATATATATATATATATATATATATATATATATATATATATATATATATATATTACTGGCTGGCACAGGAGCAAGTGGTTCTTCCTCTTTAATAGCTTGACTCTGGTACATGAAGTACAGTCAGTGCGTTCTGACATCTGAAAATAATTGTAGAATTTTCTACTGTGGTGTTATAAAATATGGATAGCCCTCAAGCACTATTACAAGATATCTTTATTAATTTCAGTTCTTCATTTATTAGTAACTGAAGAAGCCCCTGTAAGTGCCATTTTGAAAAGTTTATTTTCCGGTGATAGAATTTAAAAGCAAAAGACAGAAGTAAAGCCTAAACGTATCTGTTAGCTGCATACATAATGGCTGTAGTTTATCACCCTACTCTGAATCTAAGGCTTACAGTGAACAGCTGTCTTAACTGGTAGACAATATGCACTTTTTTTTCACTAGGTTATATTGCATTTGGATGTTTTCTGAATTGTCAATAAAAATTTTCTGGTAAGTTACATCATTAAATTTGTGTCAATTGACAATGAGTACTGTATCCACTTAAAAGGATATTTCATCTCAGCAAAGCTAAGTCTTTTTAATTCCATTATAGATATGTCAGAGCTTCTCTGTTAAGCACTTGTTAAGGAAAGCCATATATCACTTGCTGAGAAGTAATGGCTGAATAAGAAATCAAGTTGCATCGATGGGATGAAAAAACCTCAGACACACATAACCAGTTTTGTAATTTCACCAGTCTATACCAGATATTAATTACTTGACACAAATAACCAATTATGCAGCATCACCAATTTATAATATAAATTACTTAGTAACAGTGTCACATCCTTCAAACTGAGCAATCATTTTGCACTTTATTGCAGATGTTACGTTGTAAGAAAGAGACAAACTGATTGAATCAGACAAGATATGATGGTTGACCGATTATAGCATCAAATGAAACATGAACTTTCATGACTGTATACACTAAGCATATTAATTTAAACATAGAAGGTCAATAGTATATTGAACATATCCTGGTTATCTGTAACAACAGATGATATTCTAGTCCCTTTATATGCCATTTGTTATTTGTAAAAGCTGCTACATATTACATTCATTCACACCATGCATGAAGAAATATCACTTGAAAATGTTTTGCAAATGATGTAAATGCCACTTCCCCAACACACGCATGCCTAGTTGTGCACCCTCATCTATGTAATCACAAACCACAGACAAACACAATTTTGTTTAAAAATGAAGACTATAAGTAACTATTATTATTATGGTATACTGTTTAGGGCTGATTCTAAAAACAGTTTATGCTTGTGAAGTGCAAAGCTGAAGTTGTGGAAATCCTGTTAGATGTTGTGGACTGCAATCATTTTGGCAATGCCATGCCATTCACCCTTCACAATGTCAATCATACACCCTTCACAATGTCAATATAAGACGAAAGTAAAATTGGTAAAAGTCTCCATTCTAAGACACTGTATCACTGGCAAGCAAAAAATTTAGAGAACTGTATGCTTCCCTTTCTGATTGCTAACACCCTGCAGGCAACTCATCTGATTTTAGGGGAGATAATACAAATTGCTACATACTCTCCATCAAGGAGGCATCCTGCTAGACATTGCTAGCGGCTTCTGCTTAATTAGTGGTCTAAACAGGAGGTTATCTACAGTCTATTTGTAGAGAGAGCGAGAGAAAGAAAAAAGGAGGCATTAGATTAGTCCAACATACATGCAACAGACGTTTCTTCCATCCAGTCAGTAACCCAACTCCTCTTGAAAAAAACAAGTTTTTTTTTTTTTTTTGTTTTTGCATATTTGTATCTGAGATATTCCAATACAATGTGGAAAACCATAGGAATGTCCTACACCATAGTGTCTCTCATCTTGAGCAAATTCCTAAATGTCCTGTGCTGTAGGAATCGTATAAAGTTTTTTTCATTAAAAGCAACTTTGAACTGTGCAATCATGGTATAGTTCTGTGGTATCATACATCTCCACCATGAATTAGGAGCCACAGACTTCAGCCACATTGCAAAAATGTCAGCTTTTTTTCCTCCTGGTGAAAGTTACATCATCTGTAAGGTGTAGTATTCAGTTAGCTGCTGGACCAAGTGTATAAAAGATTGCCATCTACTAGAGATTTCAACAACTGCTTCATACTAAATACAAGAATGCTAGGGCTCAGATTGTTACCATGATGCATCTCTAAAGGACACCATATAGGTGAAAACAGAGCAGAATACTATATATGTGAGCATAAAGGGCATGTTAAGCATCAGTAACCCACATGTCTGTTTGTTTTTGCAAATGACAGTTGTTACCCCAAGGAGCCCTGAATCATGTATTCTATTCACCACCCACAATTTCCTGCAGACAAATCCTACACACAGCATACAGACTGCATAAGAATTTAACCAAATGTGTGGCTGGGTTGCTTAAATCTTTATTCAGCTCTCTTGGCACAGTTGGAATGCTCTCTAGTGCAAACCAGATACTAAAGCACAGATGACCACCATGTGTGCAGTCCTGCATGTCTTGATAATTAAGATGGCCTGTCAGTCTAAGGAGTCATAGCCCTACTGGCAGGAATCCCAGACACATAAACAAGAGCAGCTGTGCATCAACACTGGTACATGAATGGCACTTGCTTGTACTTTTGTGATAAGTCAAGATTTGGTAACAATCTTGCATGCCCTGGTATAACACGTGCATACGGAACACCACAAAATATGATGTCTATTATGGTACAGATGCCTTGACAATACCGACAGATGACATGTTGGCTTGAGCATGTCCTCTAACCAGTGGAATAAGACACGACCAGCCCTAACCATGCAGGACAGCATAATGGAGACAGAGGAAGATGATCTATCCACATGGGTACATCTGCCATGTCAATATAATTCCAATGCATGTTGAATTGTGCAAGTTCTGCCAATCTGTAAAAAGAGTAAATGCCTCCATCAATGTGTCACTTATCATATAGGACAATGATCAGTGAGATCACTATGCATAGGGACAAGACCATGGAGGATATCACATAAGACAATGGCAGGTAAAGTGTATATACAGGTTCCATGTCAATTTAAAGCCAGTGAATGCCTCTCTATGCATGATATTAAAAACTTTGGTGCTATGAAACACCTCTGTCAATACAAGACATTTGTGTTAATGACAGTAGGTCATTATAATATATATTATAATTGGTCATATAATAAAAAATGATGGCAGTGTAATGTATTTCATCTTTGTTCCACAAAAGCATTAGTAACCAAAGAATTGCAAGCTGTTTCACACAAATCACATTAGTCCTACAAAGTCAGAATAATAAACAGACAGCAGTTAGTAATTTCCTGTGCAGACAGCTTAACACATAGCTACTTTGCTAATATCTCAGATTCCAGCCTTTTATAAAAAAGTAAATAACACAATGACTACAATTAGACTAGGTTTTCATTTCCATATGCTGAACAAAAGGTTTTGCATTAACATGCATGTTCTGAAGAATATGAAGACTGAAACTCAAATATTTGTTATTACTTTGAGACTGCAGTGGTGGTGGTGCTGCGGTAGCATTGTTGCCTCACAGTAAGACGTTGTCCTGTTCGATTCTCAGCTAAAGTGTCTTCTGTGTTGAGACGTGCGTGAATGGGTGTACCTTCATTGAAGGTTGTGCGTCATGGCTGGCAACTCGACATGCAAAAATCTACTGCCAATCATTAGCGGACCGGAGTTCCGCTGTGGCAACTCCTAATCAGGAAAAGCCGAAAGACACAGCAACTTTGAGACTGCAGACTTCACCAATTTAACAGGAAACCAAAGGTTTGATAAAGAACACACCAAAAATATCTACTGAAATTATCTGGAACAGCTGATAGCTATGAGTGCACTTAGTCTGATTCACTTACAATATTAAAAGAACAACAGGATTCACATAAATGAGAATTTTTAGAATAATAAGCGTGAAACTCAAATGTTTGGCATTAGTGACTGATTGTAGTATTCAGTGAATTGTCAGAAAAAATACAAAAGACAGTGCAGTAATATGAGGTAAAAATCAGGTCATAAGCCAGGTTTACTATTATGATCATGTGATCTGTCAACCAGTGATAGCACATACACAGCTAGCTAACTGTTTCCCTGTCGATCTTGGGACATCTCTAACTGGTGAATATGTGATTTGCCTCCAGCCCCTGTTTTAGTGCTACAGTTAAAGTATTAAGAACACTGGAGCCTAACCCAGCAGCCAGTGGGCAGAGGCACTGAAACCCATTCTGAACAGTTAAATTAGTGCATCATAGAATGCACATACTTGTTCACACACTCACACCCATACCATCTGCATGCATATAAACAATCTGAAGAATAACAATGCAGCTGCTGATGCCTTTGGGAGGTAGGTGAAAATGGAAGCATCCACAGAAAAAACGCATGGATTGTATTTCCTATGTTACTGCAAGACCCATGTTTTAAAAAGATGTATGAGAATATTTACCTGGGCTGTTAATTTGTTGCAGGATTTTTGCCAGCATTTCAATTACTAATACTGGCAAACTCAATTAATCCTAGAACATTAAATCTAGAGGAATCAGAAACTTCTGTTTTAAATTAACTATCATTAAAGAGTAATCATGGATGAGACGTTGGATATTTTCTTCAGCAAGTATAACATAGGTGCATAGGTGTGTACTAGGCTAATGGCCCTGGAGCCTTTACAAGCCAAGTCCATAGAAGTGCCCTGGCATTGTGCCGCCCGACGTTAACTCACAGTGCCTCTATCAAGTAGAGCCACTGGAGTGATCCTGGGGTGAACTTTCTATTTCCCATCTACTCATCAAGATTTCTCTTGAAGAGGGCCAGTGAGGTGCTCTGCTTGACATGTATGGGAAGTCTATTCCATAGCACAGGCAATCTCTGGGTTATGAACCTGTCCCTCCAGCATGTTCTGTTGATTGTGGTAATGAGGTTGAGGTCTCTGGTGTGTGTGGTGCAGAGGGATTGGGATTTCTTTAGATGTAGCATTTCTAACAAATCAGGGTCAGACATGGTTTTGTAAGTCAAGCAGATATCGCCTCTAAGCAGGCAATATGAGACAGAGAATAGTAGGAGTTTTTTTAGTCTGTGCATTTAGGACAAATGTTTAAGGCCTAGGATCCTCTTTGTGAGGTACTTTTGCGGCCTGTCCAGTTGTTGCAGGTGTTTAGTGAGGTACAAGCCAAATGAGGTATTATACTCTATGATTGGTCTAATGAGGAAAGAGTAGAGAGAAATGATAACCTCTTTATTCCTGGATGCAAAACCCTTGGTAATGAGATGTGCTACATAAAAGGACTTTCTGACCACAATGGCAATATGGTGGCAGCTCTTATAACGCCTTCAGTGTTCAGTGGACTCCCATCAAGATGGTAATTAGTGGGAACTGAGTTTTTCCTGATGACACATTTTTTGGCATTAAGCTTAAGACCATGGCTTCAACACCAGTCATTGGTCTCAGTGAGGCCTTTTTGTAGGATGTCTGCATTACTTGGGGAGTTAATAATGGCTCCTAGCTTGCAGTCATCTGTGAACCTGGTCAGACAGATTCCCTCTGTGTTGGCCTGGACTTCTGAGAAGTAGATGCCAAACAGGAGAGGACCCAGGACCGATCCCTGTGGGACTCCACTTGTGACTGGTCAGCAATCTGACTTGGAATCTGCTACTTTCACAATGTGGGTTCTATCTGTGAGCCAGTTTGCAACCCACCTAACGATATAGGGGTTGATGCCTAGTTTGGTGGGTTTATCAATAATTCCTGAGTGAGGAATGGTATCAAAGGCCTTGGCCAGATCGAGGTAGGCTGTACGAACTGCCTTACCCTTATCCACAGCTCTGGTGACTGACTCAAAGAAGTCAACCAGGTTGAGCAGGCATGATCTACCTTTCACAAAACCAAATTGCCTGGAATCTAGAGTTTGGAGATTCCCTATATCCTTGTTAATTAGGTCCATAATGATGTGCTCCATAGTCTCACATATCAGACTTGTCAGGTTAATGGGGCGATAATTTCCAGGATCTGTAGTCACTCCTGCTTTACGGAGAGGCATGACTGTAGCAGTGCGCTATTTGGTAGGGACAAAGCCTGAGGTGAGGCTGTGAGTGAACAGGGCACACAGATGTGGTGCCAGTTCACTTTGTAATTCATGTAGAACACAGCCAGGGATATTGTCGGGTCCCATGAAAGCTGTATTCTTGGCTTTGGACAATGCAGCTTTAACCTGTGCTGCAGTAATGCTGGGTGCCTGGCATTCTTCTGGTATTGAGATTGGTCCTTTAGCGGGGGAGAGAGAGGTAAAGTTGGCACTGAATCTGTTGACCAGTATGTTGGCAATATCTGTTGGCTCAGTGTAGGAGGCACCATTGTGCAGTAACTCAAAGCAAATCTGGGTATTGGAGATTCTTGATATAACTATAGAAGGCTTTGTGGTTGTTTTTAGTGTCTGCCACAATTCTGCCTTCATAGCTGGCTTTGGAGGTTTTGATGAGGGATCTCAACTTTTTGTTGAAGCTAATAAGGTAATTTTTCCAGTCTTGGGACTTCACCTTTTTCTGCAACAGTCTTTTCCTTCTGTTGTAGAGTTTATTAATGGCAGGGGACCACCAAATTGGCTTCCTTTTTTTGGAGGAGAGCATCTTAGTTCTGTTGGGTATGGCTAGTTCCATGCATTTGTGTAAGTGTTTGTACAGTGCATTGGTCTATGATTCAGCAGTCATGCATCTATTTTCCGTTGGCATGGGTGCTGTGAAGTTAGCCACCTCCATTTTTAGGAGGTCAAAGTCAGCTTTGGAGAAGTTTTTCATGGTGGATACCTTTGAGGGGGTGTGGGTGAGATGTGGATTTCCATGGTGATTAGTTTGTGGTCGGATCTAACCAGGGAGGAACTGACTATTGGTGTAGAGCAAAGGTTGCCCATGTTAGCAATAACCAGGTCAAGGATGTTCCTCTAGTGGGGGTAAGAATGAGCTGGTCCAGGGCATTGGAATTGATGAATTCCAGGAAGCTTTGGGCCAGTGCATTGGTGCATGAGCAGTTTTCCCAGTTGATGGAGGGGTAGTTGAAGTCACCTAGTATGAGAGTGTTGGGTTGGATCTTAATATTTTCCAAGGTGCTTAGGAATGTGGAATGAGAGTCTTGGGAACCTATAGCAGGCTACAACCTGAATTGCTGTCTTACCCAGTGTTAGTTGTACCTGGAGTCTCTCAGATGCATTATGCTGGGCTACTAGTCTGGAAGTGTGCATATACTTTGTGAATAGGGAGACACCACTACCTTTTGAGCTATGGTCCAAGTTCTGGGGCTGAAAGGTGTAGAATGAGTTATAGCCTGGTAGTGCAGGGGTGCTTTCTGCTGCTTTAAACCAGGTCGATGTTCTCCATTTTGAGGAGTGCTTTGAGCGAGTGCATCTTGAGATTTAGACTTCTAGCACTGAGCAACATGACCCTCAGGATGCATTTATGTATAGCTGTTACAGTGATAATTTGGTCTTAGAACCACACCTAAAAATGGAGATTAGGGTACAGAAATGAGAAAACTACAGCAGTATATTTATTTATTTATTTATTTCATCAATCAACTTATTTACTTATTTATGTATGTATGCATACCCACATCTACACTTATTTTATTACTGAGACTTAGTTTAAGAATGATTATGTAATTTTCAGGCTATTTTACCTACCATGCACTCAAAAACAAACTGTGAGGATGCATTCATATTTCTTGGACACCCTGTCAGATATTCCAGATACCAAATCATAACTTTCAGAGCTGCAAGTATATCCTGTTTGACTCTACTTATATGTGATAACATATAGTAGCTGTTATCTTCAACCTTTCTACAAGCCCATCCCCCATAAAATCACATAGTTCTTCAGGATTATTCTAAAGCTAGGTTGCTACTACATACAGATATCCTGCAGAAGCAGAACAGGCATATTCCACCAAACATTCATATTCATGATGCTGCCCTTGCATTAACAAACTCCTTTATGATAAATATATAGCGAAGGACATTCCCATCAGCCTCAAAGGCAGCAATAAATCCAAAAACAAGCCAAAATGTTGGAACAGGCATATTAATGAAATGTAAAGGAAAAAGTAAAAGAAAAAAATGACTCTTTGAAAAAAAAAAATCCCTCTCCAACATTGTAATTAAAGGCATTAATCAAGACCCCAATGCACAAAAATGCAAAGACAGCTATGAACTTTGAATCATGGGCCTGTAACACCCAGCTCTGCTCTAAATGTAACTCCACTGATGCATCCCACATTGAACCAGAAACTATAGATAATGTCCTTGCTTATACAGTTAGTTCTAGTGTCAATTACCATACATGCAAACTCCTCTACAATTTCATTCCTGATTGTACCACCTGTTATCATTCCTGATCAAGTGGCAGCTGCTCTGTGCAAAGCTACAAGCTCTAGCTTCATGGGACCTGACACATTTCAGGCTGTTTACTTGCAAATACTTAACACCACATAGCCCAGTTTTTACAAAATATTTTTTAAATCAGTCATTCCATTGGCTATCCATCTGAAACTTGAAAAATAGCTACAGCTTACTTTTCTCAAAGATGACATCACAACAGGATCCAGTAAGTACAGGTCTATGAGTCTCACTAGTGTTATTTGTAAATCTATGGGACACATTATAGCCAATCTAATTAACAATGACATAAGTGACTTCTAAATCAACAAATCCAATCAACTTTGATTAGTTGAGAGCAGGTGGACAATTTTGGCAGGATCATATAAACTTTGTACAAGGGACAGATTAGCTAATTTCCTACCTCAGCTTTGCCAAACACTTTGACACCATATACCATGCAGGCAACCTAAGCAAGCCCTTTAATCTGTACTTAAGCCATACGTTGTCTGCTTAATAGTTAATTGGCTTACAGACCAAGCTCAAACAGCTAAAGTGAAGGGTACTGCCTCTAGCCACAAAAACCTTAACTAGCAGTTCAATCGTGGGTCCCCTACTCTTTGGCATTTACTCCACAGAGGTAAAATTGGACATCTAAAGTCTATGGGTAAGGATGTCTGTAGATGGCTGTAAATTAGGTGCTATTATCAATGTATGCATAATACTCCAATTCTCTATTAAGGACTAAACCACACCTGGTGCATTTATTATGAGCTCACCATAGCCAGTAACAGAGGTGTAGCATAAGGACCTTTAAGAAGACCTTCTGCTTCCTCTTATCATATTACTGGTGCTCCATTTACATCAAATCCCATCCTTAAAGACCTGAGTAGCCACACTGGCATTGAGCTCAGTGTTTGACCGTCATGCCACAGTTATGATTAGAAAGCACTTCTGTTTTTAAAACATATCAGTCATGGAAAATCTTTTAGGTACAGAGATGGCTTTTCCCCTTTTACTCCTCCATCATCAGACCTGTTATCAAATACAGTGTAAACCTTTTGAAATGTACTTCTCTAAGCACCTTGGATAACTTGAAAGGCCACAATAATTTCTAACTTTAAAATTCTCTGGTTTAAACAGATCACTTAAGCTACCCCAGCATAATCAAATCAGTGTTCCTCAACTCAGTCTCGTACAGACTCATGAAAGGTGAACCTCACATAGTAGTTTGTGCTAGGAAAGACCCCTTACTTTTTGATCTATTTTGCCTTCATATATCCAATAATACAAGTTAGTACACACTCCAAGGACATAATATCCAATGTAACATCAATTATGCCTGTTGGCATGCTAAATTTATAACCCAATGTACTGTCCCACATTTGTAATAGACTCCCTCAGTGTATGATGCTGAATAACTTCCTAAAATCTTTAAAGCAAACCTGAATAATTGGATAGGTACCTGTGTGTTCTTGTTTGGCATTAATGCTAAGGATCTTCTTTCCACAGGGAACTAGTTTAAGGGGTAGTGCATTCCAGATTCTGACTATGTAAATTGAGAAGAGGGATTCTCCAGCAATATTGTTGGCTGTGGATATCTTTGTAAGGGGTTTGCTGCTAGAGGGTAGAGCCC
Organism: Protopterus annectens; assembly: GCF_019279795.1. NCBI lineage: Eukaryota > Metazoa > Chordata > Ceratodontiformes > Protopteridae > Protopterus > Protopterus annectens. The sequence goes on along the minus strand of NC_056734.1, from coordinate 346,574,899 downwards.
TGGCACTGGAGTATGGCTGTAGCAGGTATTGCAGGGCAGGTGTTTTCTCTGGTTAACAGAAGATTTTGTGGGTCGTGGTTAGTTGGTTAAATAATAGGAGTTGGGAGAGTTCTAACCAGGTGAGTTGTTTGCGTGCAGAGCAATTGTGTGACCTATAGGGTGAGTTTGCAGTATACCTGGCAATTTTGTTATAACAGGAATCTAGTTTTGATAACTCAGATTTTCTTAGCTTAGAGAATATGGGTGATTCACAGCGCAGAGTAGAGATGGAATGGGCAATAGTAGTTTTTTTTTTTTTTGTAGGATACTCCTTGTCCCTGTACAGTGGACCAAGTTTGTTAACCAAAGTAAAATTCGGACCAACACCAGGACCAAAAAACTAAGGTGGAATGATTTGGACTACCAGCAGAGGACAGTGTACCCCCCACCCCCAAGCAACATCAGAAGAGAAGATCTAATGGATTACTTTTATGAGCGTGAGGAACAACACGAGGAAGACTGCCCTTTAGGTGAGAACATTCCTAGGAGATCTGATCTGAACATTTAGCGAAGAAACAAGGGGGCAGTTCATGACAGGAGACTCACTCTCACCTCAAGGGGAGGAAGAGAAACAATTGGGGCAATGGAGGTTCAACCTACAGGAAACGAGCAGACCACCGGTATTAGAAGAATCACTGGTGATACATACTGCTACTACAAATGCAGGTACTGTCAAGGTTTTATCTTATTTTGATTTTTTTTATTTACAATTTTACTGATCTTTATATCGGGCCAGATCACCACTAACTACTTTTTAAGGGGTTCAACTTTATTCCCTCTAGAAGGACCAAGGTGGACGAAACACTTCCAGACTTAAAGATTTTTACTAGAAAATTAAATTTACAACTGCTATTTGGTGACAGTTCTATTTCCACTCATGACAAGTTGAAAAGAAAGAGCACTAAAAATCTCCCTTTACATCCTGTGGTCTATTTTAAAGGAAATGTGAAAAGGAGATACGTGGTATTATTGGAGGTAGAGTGCAAAACCTTTACAACCTCCGTGCACACGAAAGAGAACTACTGCATGAGTTTATGAACAACAAAGAAATTTGATGTATGAAACTATACAAATGGGGGGTACCACTTGGATTATGTTGGCCGCTCACTTAGACATCTACAAAATGATGTCGTGTATGCAGTGGTGTCTATTAATGAAATTAACATCACATCATTAATAACAATGGTATCAAGGTGGTACTTGATGAGTTGTTGCTTTTCGACAGGATTTCACAGGGCCTGTATGACTACTTAAGAGTAGATTTTCCGGTGATTCCTAGGTTTTTTGGAATCCCCAGGACTCACAACCCCTCATGCCCTGTTGTTGCAGCAAGAGGCTTGGTTACCGAGCCTTTAGCCAAATATGTGGACAACAAGTTAAAACATTTACTTAAGGGCTTTCCCCATATTCTAAAAGATTAATGGGACTGGCTGGATAAACTGAGCAAAGTGACACTGACTCAGGAAAGTACAATGGTTACCTGTGATGTGCAGAGCTTGTTCACGATAATCCCGCATGAGTTGGGGTTACAATGGTTCAACGATATTGTTGGTAGATATGGACAGATTTCTGACCTAGAAATATCTATTGTTGTTGACTTTATGGATCTTATTCTTCGTTAATATTTTTTGTCATTTGAGGGGGAATTTTACAAACAAAACACAGGTTTAGCTATGGGGGCAGCCTGTCCCCCTTTATATGCCAACACTGTGATGTTGTGGTGGGAATTGGACTTCTTATTTCTTCACCCACTATACAAAGTTACAAGGATGTTTACTGACAGGGGTTACCCCATTACCCCAACAACCTCCTGGAGCAAGTAAGTTATGAGGTGTGGCTTGCAAGACTAAATATTTACCAATTATTTTGCATGGACATGAGGATGTTAGAGAGTGTAAGGACAGCACTCCCCTCAACCTACAGACCGACATGTCCATGCAATATACTCTTGATGTTAAACAAATAGAGAGAATTATTTGAAGAAACTGGTGTATTTTTGAATGTGACAAAGCTACTAAGGCACTGTTTGATTAAATTGTTGGTTTCACTTAGTTCCCCAAGGCTCTATATTATCCCGCTACTCTTCTCAGTATTTACAAACAACCTTCATACCTCAGCCCCGCATGCCTCAGTTATCCAGTATGCAGATGATTCTACAGTTATATGTGCTGCTACTACCCTATGTGAACACTAACACAAGAGTCCTTCCTAGCAGTAGAAACATAGCTAACAAACTACCATGTAATTCTGAACCCCCCCAAAAATAAAACTCATACTATTCCATCCAACTAAATCTACTGTACCCCTCCCCACATTCAACAATACAACACCGTCACATCACCCTCACCTCACACCAAACTTCTGTGAGTTGAAATAGAGAGCAACATGAGAGCTGACAACCACATATCCCAAACCATAAAAAGTACACAAAAAACTTGGTACAAAAAAACCCCAAAATCACCGGTTAGATATCCAAAACCAAAGTACTCTTTAATATAAACAGCATACAACTCCACAGTTTAGCACTTTCATCTTACCAAGACTTCTTCAGAACTGTGGAAAACCAAACTAAAAGCAAGTTAAAATAGTAAGTGAGCTTCCCCATCCCCACCAGCATCAACCAATGAAAGACAAACTTCAATTAATGCCATAAAGGAGTGTATCTAAGGCTTACCAAACACTGCTTTTCTAAGTGTATTTATCAGAACTTGTACAGTATTCAGAAAGATGATTGTAAAAGTGCACATGCAAGACACACTTCGACTTGTGAGGGATTTACAAAATGTACCCTTTTTGTATTAGAACAGGTGCAGAGATCTATTTCCTGTGGTGATGGGGAAAATAGGCTTCTGCACAGAGAAGTGTGTTGGCAAATGAAACTTGATGCTTCAAACTTTCCAGGACTTAATGACAGTGTATCTGTTATTAGTGAACTAAGAAGTAGGGCTTCTGTTGTGTAAGCCTTAGATATACTCCTAGGATCACAGGAAGAAGGGGTGATAGGTTTTGTTGCTAACATACTGCTTGCTGGTGTCCACTTAGGTAGTCCTGGAACCAGGCAAGAGTAGCCTGACATAGATTCAGCTTAGAGAGGGCATTTATAAGTTTGTTGTGTGAGGCCATATCAAAGGGTTTTGATAAGTCTAGAAAGATAGAGGATGCCTATTTACTGTTGTTTCTGTGAAGGTTGACATTGTTAGTAAATGACAGCTCAGTGGTAGTATTGTGGTACGGACAGAAACCATGCTGAGTATTGGATAGTAGTTTGTTAGTATGCAGGTAGTCCATGATTTGCATGTGTACACTCCTCTCCAGTATCTTAGAGGGATAAGATCACAACTGGTTGGGAGTTAGACTGATCAGTTGAATTGCCTCCTTTATAAAGTGGAATAATATGAGACGTTTTCCCACTTCAGACTCACACCACTTCTTCAGAAAGAAAAAGAAATGTTTAACAAAGTGCCAGCTGTTATGCTGGAAAAGATTTTCATCTCTTTAACCACCTTTAATTAACAAGGTTTTATAAAGGGTAAGGAAACACAGCCAGGATCTTATTAGACTCTGTCTCAATACTCAGCAATATGCCAATATAATCACCCATGAGTTCCTGTCCTAGTAGATTTCAATAAGACATTTGACTCATTTGACTTGCTATTTTATGGACTATGATGAAGATGTCTGGTTTTCCACATAGTTATATTAAGGTATGTAATTTTTTTCATCATAACCCCACATCAATAGTGTTGTTAAAAGGCATCTTATCACAAAATTTTCATTTGTGCAAAAATACTAGACAAGGGTGCCCTTTGTTATCACTGCTGTTTGTATTAGTGGCCATAGTAGCATCCTATACAATGAAAAAGCCTTTTAAGGTAAATTGGTTTGAACATACAAGGGATACAGGTAAACTGGCTTATTGGTTGCAGGTGATTGTATTGTGTAGTTAGCAAACATGGAAAATTGTATTTTAGCCTGTTGCAATCTCTGGAAGAGTTTGGGAAGTTCCAGGCAGATACATAATAAAAGTAAGGAAAATACTTTCACTGTCAGTTTGCAGGTAAGAAAAAGTGGTATAAGATGAAAAAGTGCTTCCTAAAGGTAGCTAAAGAGGCTAAATATTTCAGGATTATCTTATCTGTTAACAGAAATAATCTAGCATTGATGAATCTGACTCCTGTGCTAAACTTATGTAAGGGAAGCCACAAAAATCTGGGATAGAAACTTTCTTTCCATTCTGAGTAGAATTCCAGTCATTAAAATGCTGATTCTGCCTAAAGCACTGTTTGTTCTTCAACATGCAGTGCTATTTACATTTGTAGTGGGTTATAGATGCCTCACAGATCTTAGTCAAGCAAATGTTAGTAATAGGGATCCCTTTCAGGAACTGTGGAACAGATTAAGGAATGAGCATAGAGGTAAAGTGTACACTAAGACAGCACCTGAGGTTGAGCTGAGTAATAACTCAGTTATGTATGCTCAGCTTTAAATGGGGTAAAATGATGAGAAAATATCACAGAGGACAAATGCATTTTAGGAGCTCAAAACATCTAATTTTGACTTTCCAGACATCTAAGATTTTCAGTTCTCAAAACTGTTTTTATCGTTGGCAAAGATCTCTAGATTCTTTATGTAGAAAGGGATGCAGAAAAATAGCATATGCTGGTGTTGTGAACAGCTCAAAGCAGATTACATACACATGGAATGTTCTTGCCTTGCATTTAGAGAAATGTGGATACAAAAATTACCTTTTATTTTGTATGGAGCAAGATGTGTTCTTCCTCCTAGGGATGATACTACATGCTGCTTGTTAGGAATCACTCTTCATTTTTTAAAATACCTAGGAAGATTTGTTTTTGGAGTAGATGTATGTTTGCTGTAATGCTGTGTGCTATTTTAAGGTTAGGAAAGTACTGTCTATCATTTGGGTTCAGCAAATACATAATTCAAATTATAAACTCAGAACCTAGAACTGTGCAGATATTGACATGCACCAAGCACCCTGGAAGTAGCTTGTAGCAGCCCCTAGTATTCCTACACTGCCAACTCTACTATATTTTTTTCATCTGTTGCAGGACATATTCCATGACCCTGAAAGTTTATATCAGGCTCCTAAATGCCCTGAAGGAACACCCCATAAAGAAAAACTCCAGTGTATTGGGATATTTTAACTACCTATCATTTGACTGGAGTACCTATTACTGCAACACTGGATATGCTTGACAGTTCTACTTGCTGTTAGATCTAATGAATAAAAATGTAATGGACTATAGTGTTACCAGGCCAACTATAGGTCAAAATATTTTTGATCTGGTACTTACATCATTATGTACAGCTCTGCTAGTAACTCTCTCTGTGATTATGTCTAACCATAATCTAGCAACTCTTTCCTACAGGCTATCTAAACTCACTAAAACCAATATAGCAGAAGTCAAAGAATTCAAGTATACAAATCTCAAATTCTATGATGAAGTCTTGAAATTCACTTATAATGGCATTATCTCAGACATCATCTCAGAAGATAGATTCACAAAGGAGTTTTATACTATCACAAATAAATGTATAGAACTGGAAGTCATATCCAGATCTGAATACAATGGAAAATTTAAAAACCAAAGTACCTTAGTAGCCCACCAATGTAAATCAAATCTACAATAAAAGGGAAAAACATCATTGGGGTATGCAACAGATCTAAAGATCCTTGCATTAAAGAAAATATTAGGGATTTGACTGATAACTGAAAAAAAGGCTATTAGATCTACTCAGGCAGCTCATGAACCCAGATTGGCATCATGCACAGCTAGAAATCATTCAATAGTTATGTTAGAAAACTAAGAAACAACAATCAGCAACGTACAGAACTCATATTAATGGCAAACCTTACTCAAACCTTCTGGAGAATATACCATCAAATAAACTCTGAGATGACTATCCAAAACCCTGTGATCCTTATATCACTAAAGGACATGTAATGAAAGTGCTGTCCAAAAGAGCATTTACTCCAAGAGACTTGGTAATGTACTAGGCTGTTTGTTAAATAGTACTAAACACTCCCTGGTGGAACCACTCCATAGGGTATTTAACCTGAGTCTGGCTACAGATTTGGTCATAGAACTATGGTACATGGTACTGATGATACCACTTCGTAAATGTGGGCCACCAAGCCAGGAAATTAAAGGCCCATAAGCCTGACAAGTCTAATTTGTAAAGCCAGAGAACTCGTTTTAACAGATTTGGTTAACAATAAAATAAAAAGAATGTCATCAGACTAGATCCACAACTATACAACTTTGTAAAAGGAAGATGCGGTCTAAATAACCTTGTAAACCTCTTTGAAAAAGTAACACAGACTGTTGACAGTGGTCACACTGTGCACACAGCCTACCTCTGTTTGACCAAGGCATTTGACCTACCCCATGCTAGCATAATTAATAAATTAAATGTGCTACAAATAGACATCTATTGGGTAAGACGGATAGGAAACTGGATAAAAAAGCAGAACCCACATGGTATAGTTAGCAGGTACAGTGGCAGAGAACATGAAGGTAGCCAGTGATGTCACTTAGGGGTCTATATTATCTAATCGAAGAAGCATTACAGCGAATGCCACTTCATCTACCCTTAAAGAGCAAACCACCAATTATGTGAATGGCTAAATCAGCAGTTTTTTTTCCTAGGAAAAAAAAAAATCACTGATCCAGCCAGAAACAAAACATCACTAAGAACATTTCAAAGTGGGCTGATTGGCACCCCACACTGCCCAAACTAAATATACCAAATCCAAGATCACACTACAGTGGGGAAAGAAGCAAATTCTAAGCAATTTCTTTCCCTAGGAAAAAAACCCTGATTTGGCCATTGGCATAATTGCCAGTTCGCTCTTTAAGGGTTGATGAAGAGGCATTCGCTGTACTGCCTCTTCGATTAGATAACATAGACCTGTCACTCAGGGTTCACTGCTCGGACTGCTGTTTCTCAACATCTGCTTCTCTGATCTACAGAATAACAAACAATATCTATTGCTAATGAAGTCTGCAGATGACTGCAAACTGAGAAGGATTGTCAAATTGCTCTTTAGCACAGTAGCCTACCTGCAAAAAGAAGTTTTATGGAGAAGAGCAATTTTTGAAATTCGTTCTTCTCTGAGTTCTCATTTTTTTCTTTTTTTACTTTTTAGCACTAGGCATTTTGAATGTCGACATTTCAATAGGGAGCTACAGTTCTCACTTCAGTTTTAAATAACTGATGTACAGAGATATCAGCTATGTTAAACTTCCCCTCACACATCACTGATTGCAGCTTCCATCTTCCTTTCCAGAGTACATCACTGCATTATAATATTAAATAATAATAATATTTTTATATTTGCCTGCTATATTCCACGGTATTTTCTTACTGTCATGCACTGCTT